>NC_081803.1:12757163-13057163 GCF_963082965.1 Carassius carassius | reverse complement strand
CCAGTCACCCCAAAACCCACTCAGACTCCAGGGGTTAAAGAATATGGAAATAAATAATTATATAATGACATCATCGTCCTAAAGCAATTCATTAAACAAAAAAAAGTATAACTTAAAAAAAAGATCACTTATTTTAAATGTGATAGCATAGTATATAAAATAAACATTTCTGATGATACATATAAAAAATATCCCTTACATTTTTTTAGACCGGGGAGAGATGTCCAAACATGAACAGAATACAAAATTGTATAGTGGAATGGATATTATAGTGATATAACAGGGTACGTGTGGTTTATGATTAAATGTATAGGGTAGTCATAATTCAGATCGCTTAAAAACTAAATTTAATTAAAAAAATGTACGTGCATGCAGCATTTTAGTGTGTGGTGGTACTGTAGGTGTACGGTTAAACTGAAAAAAGATATGATATAAAGATGGATATAAAAGGTTTTAAATATAATATAGAAAATGTTTTGCAACGATTAATGTGAAATGAATTTAACTGAATTGTGTCAACGACACATCCGGGTTCCTCAATAGACCATATTCTTCATTGTGTTCAATTATATATTTTTTCCCCGATCCTGGTAAAATGTATATTTTTAGTGATGACTAAAACTAATGTAAATGTTTTGTTTTATATTGTTTGCGAATGTATAATGTGTTTATATTCATTAAAAGAAGAAAATAAGACTTGGAGACGAATGAATGTATGAGAGGGAGAGAGAGAGGGGTACAAGAGATGCTAGCCGCGCACCAACCGTAATTCATAGGTGAACCGTCAGAAAACTGTCAAAACACGGTACTCCTGCGTGAGATACTTTAGTTTTAATTAGCAATGGCTTTGAAGATATTGTGATTTTGTAGTAAATTCGGACGAGTGTGCACTGTAGCGTGCAGACGTAGACAGTGGGACACAGATGGTCAAGATCAAAGCTGATGTGAAAACAGCTTCTTCTGCCCCCTAAAAAATGAATCTAGTTTTATTTGAAACAGTCGGTTTCGGTATATTTTTTAGAAACGTTTAATTTATAACCTTTTTAAAAGAACACAATGTTTTTCAACCTTAGTTAAATTGCTTTTAGATTATGTATATTATATAAAAGATAGAATATAAAGAACGGCATGTTTTTAAACTTTAGCATGATAATTAATTATATTATATAAATTATATAAATATTATATAAATTATAGGACGTTTTATATATAAATGTGAAATAACTAAAATGTTTTCAACTTTAGCATGATGATTATTATATTATATAAATTATAGACTGTTTTATATATAAATGTGAAATAACTGAAATGTTTTTCAACCTTAGCATGATAATTAATTATATCATACAAATTATATAATGTTTTATATATATATATATATATATATATATATATATATATATATATATATATATATATATATAAATGTGAAATAACTAAAATGTTTTCAAATTTAGCATGATAATTACTATATTATATAAATGATATAATGTTTTTATATATGAATGTGAAATAACTGAAATGTTAAAAATATATAAATATTATATAAATTATAGGACGTTTTATATATAAACGTAGAACACACCGATCCCATTTATACACTGCTCAGGAATGTAATGGGAGGGTGGAGAAGCCATATAATCACACACACACACACACACACACACACACACACATAACCGTATAACTGGGATAAACTTCAAACAAGCTAACTGACACAAACTTCAAACAGCTTCTGTCAAAACCACATGATCGATGCATCGGGAGGGTTTCCTAAAACCATGATTTAGAACTAACTAGGTCAATAGGGTAAAACTTTCTGTCAAAACCACTTGATCGATGCGTGGGGAGTGTTTCCTTTACCGTTTAAACTAGCCGTCAAAAACTATAATTTAGTACTAATAGGTCAATAGGGTAAAACTTTCTGTCAAAACCGCATGATCAATGCCTGGGAAACGGTCATAGGTTAGCCCCTGAACTCATTCCGGAAGGTTCAACCCATCCATCATAAGGTCACCGGAAGTTCAACCTGTCAAAAGGTCAAAGGTCAAAGTCATAAATCATCATGACATAAGCAGCATCATAATTACTACTACTGTTACATTTATATTATTTACATCAAGCTTTTGAATGGTATAGTATTGTATATTGTTATTGAAACTTCATGTTTCACTTGATTACATTTAGTCAGGAATTATAGTTTGGAAAAAGTCTAACTAGTAAAATGTTTACACGTTATGTGAAAACTAGTACAAGTATATAAATAAATAAAAAGAGACTTACTCATGTTTATGATCTCAGCTGAATAAAGTGCTTCATTCTTTTTTTTCTGAGGAAATCCATTTCTCAAATCCTCAGCCACATCACATCTTTTTGGAGTGATTTACGTCTTATTCCTCTCATCGCGAAGCAAACAATAAAATAAAAAAAACTTGAAGAACAGTCTCGCTGCTTTTTCTTCTGTGTGAGCGTATTCAAGCCGCGAGCTTCAGTTTGAATCTGATAGTGAGTTGAATTTATATAATTTTTTTCTTCTTTTCTTTCTACTCAAGTAAAGCCAAAATAGTAAGGCAAATTCAACACCGCACCAAAAGTCAAGTAATGAGTGATTTAGATGATTCAAAATGAAAGGATCAGTAGGGAGGCTGGATTTCAGAGGTTTGTTCAGAGGATTTTAGCCAGGAATCTGGGGTGAGCACCTGTACAATGTGGCACAAGAAAAAGTCCTCAGGTGGAATGCTGTGCACATGCTGGAATCTCATTAATGGACTTCTGTTCTTTTAGATTACTACTAGATAAATAAACAGATTCTTCATCAGAAAAACAGAAACCAAACAATAACAACATATGTAATATAATATAATATAATATAATATAATATAATAATGTAAATTTGTGTTTATACATATAAATGTTCATTTATTAATGTATAATTTAAGACAATGTATATTAATTTATGTAGTAATGTTTGGATGCATTAATATTTAATATTTTATTGTTTTATTTACCAAAGAATGAGTGTCATGTAATTGTAAATGTAAATTAAGCTGCAAATAAAATGATCTACTAATGAGGCTAGTCAAAAACTATACCAAAAGAATCAATACTACACAAAAGTGTGCAGAAAGATTGATCTTCCCCAGAACTACAGTTATTCACCGATCTCGTTTCTGATCTCATCAAGAAAAATGATAATTCAGCCTGCCTTAGCTCTTCTAAACAGATTGCTGGAGCATATGGATTGTAATGAATCCTATTGTACAGGAGGGAGTCAAGGGAATGCAGTCAGAACGAATCACAGGCTCATTCACACAAGACTCTTTACACTGACTAAATGTGCTCCCACAATTTCATTCAGGCAGCACAGAAAGCAATGTTCATTTCTAAAAAAACACCAACAAGACAGACAGAGACAGGGTGGCTGCCATGCACTCTGCAGACGACAAGAGAAAATGCGGCAGTGCAGTGACACATTTGCCTCTGAACAGGCACACAACTTGCTAGTTTGAGCCCTTGTCAGGTTGTTCTGTGATGTAGACCTTTAATCCACTCTTTAAGGGGTCATATGATGTTGCTAAAAAGAACATTATTTTGTGTATTTTGTGTAATGCAATGTGTTTATGCGGTTTAAGGTAAAAAAAAAAAAAAAAGCAGTTCAGTCAATGTACTGTTAAGAATAACTTAACTCAGGATATTGGTTTATTTTGTGTCGGTTGGAGTGTCAGGCATGTTTATAAACCGAATAACTTAAGTAATTTGTGGGTTAGTGTGTACTGGACTTGCGTATCGCACTGTGTAAACATAAAACCATGTTTGCATTTGTGATCAGAGAAAGCCTACTCTAAACTGCTCAAAACTCATGTTTGAATTGTCATTGGCAAATTCTGTAAATATAAAAACGTACTTACAGGCTGTGAGTCAGAAGCACCAGACTGTCCTTGCAAAGTTGGAACTGCCCCACCAGAAACAGCCTTTGTGCCACAGAGACATTGTAGGCTACTGTTTCAGAAAACAATCCTCATCCTCCATAAAATGCATTGCACACATCTGAATACTTGGGAATACACTGTTCTGGAACAGTGTTGTTAATACAACTTAACCACTGATTTCAAGTTGTGTCCTCTTTTGGAAGGCCAAACAAAGTAGGTTCACTTTTACAACCAAACACACAGCGACTCCACAACATGGTGGCGGCGGCAACAGTGAGAATTAAAGTTACACCTTCTTTCTTTGCATGAAAATTTGTGCGGTGTTATGTAGGGCTGTGCAAAAAAAAATTTCATGCGCATCTCATCTGTAAAGATGCTCCTGAGATTAGAAGTATATCTCCAGCATGTGCGTTCAGATCAGGGTTGCCAGGTTTTCACAACAAGTCCTGCCCAGTTGCTTCTTAAAACTAGTCCAATCGCGCTTCCAGGAGGTTCCCCGATAAAAATTGCTTCCCGGGGTTAAAATAAAAATTTGTTGGAAGGGTTGCCTTGGTAAAATTCGCATTTTAGGGGCTAAATATCACGTTATTTGTTTTGGGGTTGCTTCAAACCGCGGACATGAAAAACAATCGCAGACTTGGCAACACTGGTTCAGGTGGAGCGGCAGTTACTACACAGAGCCGTAGTCTACCGACAACTAACACAAAATCGTTTTCAAAATCGACAAAGAATCGCCTGCGATTCTAACATCGATTCTGTGTAGATTGTCAGTGAATTACGGCTCGGTGTAGTAAATGCCAACCAGTGTTGCCAAGTCTATGGTTGTTTTTCATATCCGCGGGTCGAAGCGACCCCAATACAAATAACGTGATATTTAGCCCCTAAAATGTGAATTTTACCAAGGCAACCCTGCTAAAAAACTTATATTTTAACCCCGGGAAGCAATTTTTATCGGGGAACCTCCTGGTAATGCAATTGGGCTAGTTTTGGACTAGTTTTGAGAAGCAACTGGGCAGGACTTGTTGTGAAAACCTGGCAACCCTGATCCGAACGCACGTGCTGGAGATATACTACTAATTACAGGAGCGTCTTTACTGATGAGATGTGCATGAAAATCGCATTTGATTTTTTGCACAACCCTAGTGTTATGCAAATCTTCCCACATCGTGACGTGGACATGTGGGGGGGAGGGTGTTAGAATGAGCCATTTTAGGGGGGCATGGCTGACTCTTAACTTTTATAAAGAATATCTTTTTGGATTGAGAACTCTAGTCTTTGCACCTTTACAGGTCTTTATGCACCAAGAGCTTGTAACACTCCTAAGAGAAAGGAAAAATTTAAATTGCATCATATGACACCTTTAATACTGGCTGCATTATTGTATTTCCCCTTAAAACATGATAAGTATATCAGCAAAGGCAGGAGACGGACCTTCAGTCCAGGAATAACCCAGCTTGCCTCCATCATCCATCAAAATGGCCAAGTACAGCACACAGGAGAGACAACGTCCGCTCTAGTTAAGAAGCCAGGGCACTTACAGGATTAGTTTGCCCCAAAAATCAGAGTTCAGTCATTTGTACTCACCCTTATGTCATTCCAAACCCATATGACTTTCTTTTTTCTGCGGAACACTAAAAATAGATATTTTGACTAAAGTACCATTTATTGTTTTCATCCAGTTACAGTTAATGGGAACTGTAATTCCCATAGAATAGCCATAAAATAATCTGAAAAGTGGTTCTTATGAGTCATGCTAAAAATAATGAATCAATCACAAATCATAATAATAATAATAATAATAATAATGCACTGTTAAAAATGACCTGTTAAGAAAACTTACAAATTCAGTGCAACATTTTCAGATACAGATTTCGAGTATTATCTTACAATTTGTCTCAAAATTGTTTAGGTTCATTCACTAAATGCTTCATTTAGCCCATAAATTTAATCAAAGCACCTACAGATTTATTGTCAACAAATTTTCAATTCAACACAATGAACTAATATATAAAATAGATGCACCAATACTAAATTTCTCAGCCAATAAGATGTTTTTTCAACACAACATCTGCTGATGTTCAATCAATCAATAGTTAGATTTTCTTAAAACAACTAAAAAATAAATAAATTAAGAGATAAATCCCTCCCAATTATTGACGTAAACTATACAGGAACCCTCTCATTTGTTACATTATATTTATTCAAACATTCAAATATAATTAACAGTAAATGAGCTCTCTTCTAGTTATTCACCGATCTCGTTTCTGATCTCATCAAGAAAAATGATAATTCAGCCTGCCTTAGCTCTTCTAAACAGATTGCTGGAGCATATGGATTGTAATGAATCCTATTGTACAGGAGGGAGTCAAGGGAATGCAGTCAGAACGAATCACAGGCTCATTTACACAATACTCTGTTACACTGACTAAATGTGCTCCCACAATTTCATTCAGGCAGCACAGAAAGCAATGTTCACTTCTAAAAAACACCAACAAGACAGACAGAGACAGGGTGGCTGCCATGCACTCTGCAGACGACAAGAGAAACTGCGGCAGTGCAGTGACACATTTGCCTCTGAACAGGCACACAACTTGCTAGTTTGAGCCCTTGTCAGGTTGTTCTGTGATTTAGACCTTTAATCCACTCTTAAAGGGGTCATATGATGTTGCTAAATAGAACATTATTTTGTGTATTGCAGTCTGCAAGCTCTAACCTAACATGGGAGCCGAATTAAAAACGGACACGCTACGCAGCTGAGACGCTTGCGCCAGCGGCGTGGCGTGTCCGTTTTTAATTCGGCTCCCATGTTAACAGGTTAGAGCTTGCAGACTGCCTGCGTGAAACGCGCGTCTCAGGCGGAAAACGCGTGCATGCTAGAAATAGAAACGACGCCTATTTTTCACGCGACACGCTAGCGTGTTGGAAGCGTTTCCAGGCAAAATATTATAGGAAAATATGTTTATATGTCATTTTGTACACAAATACATATTAATTCATGACATTTTGATGTTTGAAAGTCTATAGGTTGACATAAATTCAGATATAAATGTAATTTAAAAAATAAATAAATAATTATCGATTTTCAAATATTGCATCTGTCAGACATAGTATATTTTGCCGTCAAAACTGTTGACGGTGTCCTTTATCAGTAGGCGTAGTTGTAGGTGTGTAAAAAAAGTTGATGTTGTCATGAAGACAAGATCCTGGTCTGTCGGCGGCCTCCCTCTATGTCACCTACAGCAGCAGCAGCGCGCCAGCGCCGCGTCAGGCACGCTTCTGGTGTGTAAAGACACAGAAAACGCGAGGCAGCCGCCACGCTTCTGGCACGCAGCAAAGACGCCACGCAGCCAGTGTGTCACCGGCCTTAGAATCAGCTGCAGGGCAGGATTTGCGCTGAACGCGGAGACTTCCGCCACTTAATATGTTCGTTTGGAAACACGAAAATGTACTTACGTTCCGCGCACAAAATATTGCATTCCATCATTCGGTACACACGTGCACCGTACCGAAAGCCCTGTACCAAAACGGTCCGGTACGAATACACGTACCATTACACCCCGATTTACAAGTAGTTGAAAACATTAGAGATATTGTTAGTAATCAGCTGGACAAAATATATAACATTAGACTACTGGTTTTTGGATATTTTACTGTAAATATCTTACAAATTGTACCTTTAAATGAAACATAAGTTGTATTGTATCTTTCAACATACGTTTTGATGTTCATTCATGTTTATCAGATAGCTACAGCAATCTGTTATGCCACCTTAAAGAGCACCAAAACAGCAATTATTGTTTACATTTTGTGAAATAAGGGACGTATTTGAGAGCTGAGACTTGTTTCTTGTCAGAAGTGACAAAACACAAAGCTGTTTGTGATTATTGGATGGGAGGCGTGCTAAAATTAATGTTTAGTAAGGAAAACCATGGACCTGGCAACCTGGGCTTGAACAGCTCTTAACATCAAAACACAACAAATAGCTAACAACTTAGTAAATAATAAAACAATAATAAATTCAAAAGAATATTTCAGGTATGAGATCCATTGAACTTGCTCACATAAGAATGACACACATGCACACACTTACCCGACAGACTTTGCCTGACAGGAGACATAAGGAGGGAGATATGAACATCATGCTGGACAAGGAAGGAGAGAGAATGAGCAAAGGAAGAACGACAGAGCAAGAAAGAGAGGCAGGAGATTAGATATGAGACATGAGGTGAAGGTTGATCCCGTGGTGAGCTTTTACAGCTACAGATATTTCATTCACACTGACAGGACATCACCCTATTAAAGTGGAACAAGACGCCCAACTCCTCGCAAGGTGCCTTTGTGGATCTCACAACATAAAATGTAAAACAAAATAATTCAGATTCTGTAATATAAATATCAAGGGAGGGTCTTAGGGACACTAGAAAACAACCCTTTATCACCTTTAACAAAGCTAGCTGATGTTTTCGGCACACGTTTACCTCAAAGATAGCTTACCTGTGAGAGACCACCCTGTGGAGAATTTAATAAAGCGTGAGAAAGAGCGGCGGGGATTTGCACCTGTAAGCGTGGCAGATCTCCCCCCGCCGGACAATGCCAACCTGTGCTGTTCTCAGATAAAAACTAGAATCTGGCAGGTGCAAGCCGGCTGCATATCTCTACTCTCAGATGAGGTGTGGTTGCCATACTGAGGGATATGATAGTCTGTACAGTGCATTGTAAAGAAATCAAAACGCAACACAAATTTATCTGACACCACAACCTATCAGACTTGTTTCTAAAGGTTTGATTTCACATTAGAGAGGTGAGTGTTATTTTATTTACCTATTAGAAGTAACAATCAATCCCTAGTTTATATTACTAAAGTTATTATAATATTATAATTCTGTCATAATTTTTAATTGTTTTTCCATGTATTAAAAAGGCAATGGGGTCCAAAATATATAACTGTGTTCCAAACAAAAAAGACACTCAAACAGGTTTGGAATTGATGTGAGGGTGTATATAAATGGCAGAATTTAAATTTTGGGGGTAAACCATCCCCTTTAATAGCTTAATAGTGAGCATTTCTCCTTTGCTGAGATAATCCATCCACCTCACAGGTGTGGCATATCAAGATGCTGATTAGCATGATTATTGCACAGGTGTGTCTTAGGCTGGCCACAATAAAAGACCACTCTAAAATGTGCAAATCTGCCCTGTACAGTGAAAACCAGCATCTTGATATGCCACACCTGTGAGGTGGATGGATTACCCGGCAATGGAGAAGTGCTCACTAATACAGATTTAGACAGATTTGTGAATAATATTTGAGAGAAATTGGCCTTTTGTGTACATAGAAAAAGTCTTAGATCTTTGAGTTCAGCTCATGATAAATGGGGGCAAAAACAAAAGTATTGCGTTTATAATTTTGTTCAGTGTATTTTGACAGCGCTGAGAGTGGCAGCGTCTGAGCATACAGTGCTCACACTCTCCCTTTTGTTTGCTGTCATCATTAACAGTTCTGCCTATTAATCAGTTAAAATGGTTAAACAAAGGAATTAATGTAAACAGAAAGTATTATAACAATTGCTTTTTATTAGGCCTATTAGTAATAGAAAGGCAAACATTATAATACTTTCTCATTTGCTATCAGCATTAAGCAAATACGCATTTATGTAATTTAGTTTTTTTTTTATTGTATCCACTTTACATCGGCTATCCCCCCCCCACCCCCCACCCCACCCCGCTTTCCAATATATCAGCATTGGCATCAGCTGTCAAAAAAGCAATATCGTTCAGACCACTAGTCCAGACGTCACCTCTTTTAAGAAAATAACATTTAAGAAAACAAAAAGCAATTCCTAAGTCATCACAGGGTAAAGTGACTGTATTTTAAGAAAAATGGCTTTTACTCAGCCTGCAGGCCATGCACATAATGATGCAATGTTGTTTTTCTCTTAAACGTCCCTGACCATGCATTTGACAAGTGACAAGTAGCATTTGCTGTTAGTCAGAGCGAGCCACTGTCAGCAAAACCACTCTGACACAATGCTGTATTCTAAGCTACTATTTAAAGGCTCATTCATTTCTCAGTGGGCCCATTGTTAGACAATAAGGACTGTTTCAATTGAGTAATTAGGGCAATAAGTGTGCCTTCAGTGTCATCTTAAAGAAACACTACATCCTCAAGTTGCACAGTAATGCATTTCAATAAAAAATTAAGTGTGCACAAAAATGCACAAAAGACAGAACTGGTAATTATGCTTAAATGCACAGGGAAGGATGCAATAAAATCCAACAAGCTGAGCGCAGCTGCACACAATTTGTACAGACTAGGGCTGGGATAAACGATTATTTTTTAAACGATTAATCTAGCGATTATTTTTTCGATGCATCGATTAATCTAACGATTAATTTTCCAGACCGATTCGATTTCGATTATCTCCCCATTAATTGACTACTAACAATTTATACATGTTGATTTACATATCTGAATTAAAAAAAAAACATGAATTCCTTAACATTGCAATATATGTTAATTGCTCTTAAAATTACAAAATAAAAGAATGCATTACTTTGCACTTGTATAGAGATAGCATTCAATAAAACCTTGAAGTCTTGAAAACACATAGCTTACTGAAACAAGCTTACTGAACACATAGGGCCTAGCTTACTGAAAAAAGTTCTTCTTTCAGATGAAAATAACAACAACTTGATGTCTAGCATTCAATAAAAAAGTTCACCCAAAATACTTGTTTAGAGCAATTGAAAGAATACAGTAACCAATGTAAACTTGAGGGCTTTAAGCTAATACAGAGTGCTTTTCCAAAAAAAAAAAAAAAAAAAAATTAACAGTGGGAGCCAGCATCCTGTCATGGAGAAAAAAAAAATCTCCAAATGCTCCACGTTAAACTTTGGTGTTCCGCCCTTTTTCTATCGTGTCTAATGATTTTGGTTAATATGCACGAGGGAGGGAGAGAGAGAGAGAGAGAGAGCAAGACAGCGCTCATGTAGTTTGAAGACTGTGAGTGCGCGAGCGCGTGAAACGTTGGAGTTTAGAGAGAGATAGAGCAAGACAGCCTGTGTAGTTTGAAGACTGTGAGTGCGCGAGCGCGTGAAACGTTGGAGTTTTTCTATCATGTTTAATGATTTTGATTAATATGCACGAGGAAGAGAGAGAGCAAGAAGCGCTCGTGTTGTTTGAAGACTGTGAGTGGGCGCGCACAGCCGGGGCTCTCTCTCGTACGCGCCCGGTCAGGCGCAGCACAGTCATTCTATTCTAAATCACTCACCGATCAAATAAGGCTTTGACAAGCTGCCAAAAAAAAGATCAATGCAGAAAAACCCCTGGATTGGTTATATAACGTTGGCCAGTATGTTGATCCGGCCATCGCGAATATTCAGCGCACATAAGGTAAACGTTTTGCAAACGTTTTTTAGAGAGATAAAAACAGGTCGACGAATCGATGCGCATATTTTGCGTCGACGTATTTTTTGCGTCGACGTCATCAATGACCTCGACGCGTTGTCCCAGCCCTAGTACAGACGCCCTAATGTACAGTGCCACATCATTTGAGGCACATCGTAAAAGCCTTCCAGCAAACAGAGCATTAGGACTTAAGGCAAAAAAAGAGACTGATTTAAAGACTTTACAAAATTCTTATGCTTGACATACTGCCAAGACAAGACATTGTCATCATTAATGTCAGTGAGACATATTGAGCTGACATCGGCGACAGTCTAGGCCCAGTTTATGGGTTAAAAATACACAATTTCTGTACTCTGATGGACAGATACAGTTTAGGAGTGGCAAATATCAAAACACAATATGCACTGTGGAAATCGTCATGGGATAGTTTAAGGCAAATAATATTGCTTCGGAAAAATATGCGGTGTATAAAATTCTCATTTGACTGCATATTTGACTGCACCAAGTCAACTCATCAGTAAAAGTGAAGAAACAATTAAAGGGTGAATTGGAGGTTGGGGACAGTGAGTGACGCGTGCTAAACAGCTTTTATGGAAACTAGGTCACAATGCACCAGACTGCTCATACTTTTTTTTTAACAAACTACGGTACAAAAAAACTTCATGGAAACAGGGAATGAATGTATCCCTCTTTATAGTAATTGAACTGACTAGTCTACTTAGTTAAAATTTTTCTAGGTTAAGTTTTAATGGTTAAAATAGAGTTTAACCACAAATTATTAAAAGTTTAACAATAATGCAGTTTAGGATCCTATGAAACCTGTTTTTTTTTTTTTCAAACTATATAGCTTGTGTTTGGATATTGGATTGTGGTATTTTGCTATATATATATATATATATATATATATATATATATATATATATATATATATATTGTATATACATTAATTTTTTAACGCAGATTTAAATTGGACACAAATAGGTATTGCTTTTATCTGAATTGGCTGGCTAATCAAAGGTAGGTAGTGAAAGTTCATACTTTTTTCTTTAGGATAATGTGAATTGATTAATCATTCACAATAAGACCAGGAATGTATATTAAATTGACACACTTTTAATTTCATATTGACTTCTAATGAAGTCATTGAAGCTCTAAGAACTAACAGTCCTATCACAACAGCTCCACAACAGTAAAAGATAAAACGGAACTGTCTGGAACATCTCTTTAATCCTATATAAATATAACCATGCAGACAAAATCGTTCCGAACTCCCTCCCTCTCGCCAGGATTGAACCGACCCACTTGGTCAATAAAAGAAAACCCTCTTGCTCAATAAAAGAAAACCAATGCTGGTGACAGTGTAGCTATCAGCCTTGGAATCTGAAGGGTGAATATTCAGAGTATGTGAAACAGATGTGATGTTGGTGTGCAAACGCTCGAGGACAGTGTCAGGGCAGTCCCCTGTGGGGAAAGTGACCTCATACTGACAGCAGTCCTGCAAATGGAGATGGACACAACAGAGTCAGAGCACAAATTAGACCAAGATGACTGCAAAAAACAGAAGAATTACACTGCAGAATAATAATGACACCAAATTCACACATGCTGTGAAGCACAGGGCAAAGAGATGAGTACTGCTGCTCACTGGTACACATAACTAAACTAAATGAGGGAAGTTCTGTATTGGACACTGTCCAAAGTGCAAAAGGCAAAACCCATTCAAACACTGAGACAAATCAGGGCTTACTGCAGACATTTATACTTATTCTAGGTGCCACAGACCCCCAAAACCCAACTGCAACAACATGTCTTCACTAGTATGACTGATAATCCTGCCGGGACTTAAAGGTATTACAAATGCAGTATGGCTCCAATAAAGTCTACAGGCCTGGACAAAGGAAAATACATTAATAATAAATCATGAAATGTATGAGCTGACAATTGATGTTCTAAAATCTACATTCATTACAGAAGCAATTAATTTGGATTTATCCTTCACAGTACATCATGCACACAAAAAATTATATACATTTGTGAAAACCCAGCTCAATGTGGGACATGTGAGAATTCCTCCGATAAAAATGGTCACATCTAAACTAATTGGTTTTATTCAAATTAAAAAATATATATATATTTAAATATGACAATCTACTTAAATGAATTTATACAAAATGTATATTATTATTGATTAAATGAGGTAGAGATAGCTCTAGAACAGGGGTCAGCAACCTTTTTGGTATAACATGCCATTTAAAAAAATTTCTTGTTAACCACTGTGCGAACCCCAAATTCCTCTGATTATCCCTCTGCGTGCCACTGTTGGTAGGTTGCCGACCCCTGCTGTAGAAGGTATTATTTGTCAAAAACAAACAATATATATATTTTTGTTGATTAAATTAAGTAGAAATAATTCTAGAAAGTATTAATCAGAATCAGAATCAGAATCAGAATGAGCTTTATTGCCAGGTATGTTCAGACATACGAGGAATTTGTTTTCGTGACAGAGCTCCGCAGTGCAACATAACAGCGACAGAACAAAAAACACAATAAGGAATAAAAAATACAAAAAAATACAAATAGGTGGGTAAGGATTGACAATATACAAATTGACAATGTATGGCAGGTATATTAAAATGAGCATTTATGTATGTACATGTATATTATGTGGAAAAATTTTAACTGTACGCAAAAGTATGTGTGTTGGATAAATAAGTGTGTGTGTATATAAATATAAATATAAGTAGTATAGTGTGTTCCATGTATGTACATGTATATTATGTGCAAAAGATTTATGTGTACGCTAAGTATGTGTGTTGGATAAAAAGTGTAGTGTATATAAATATAAATAGTGTAGTGTGTCCCACAGTTATTACCAGCTGTTCATAAGATGGATTGCCTGAGGGAAGAAACTGTTCCTGTGTCTGGTCGTTCTGGCGCTCAGTGCTCTGTAGCGTCGACCAGATGGCAACAGTTCAAAGAGGGAGTGTGCTGGATGTGAGGGGTCCAGAGTGATTTTAACAGCCCTTTTGCTCACTCTGGATAAGTACAGTTCTTGAATAGATGGGAGGGTTGTACCGATAATTCGCTCAGCAGTCCGGACTACCCTCTGTAGTTTTCTGAGGTCAGATTTAGAAGCTGAGCTGAACCAGACAGTTACTGAAGTGCAGAGGATGGATTCGATGATGGTGGAGTAGAACTGTTTCAGCAGGTCCTGTGGCAGGTTAAACTTCCTCAGCTGGCGAAGGAAGTACAACCTCTGCTGGGCCTTTTTCACAATGGAGTCAATGTGAATGTCCCACTTCAGGTCCTGAGAGATAGTGGTGCCCAGGAACCTGAATGACTCCACTGCAGTCACAGTGCTGTTCATGATGGTGAGTGGGGGGAGTGCAGGGGGGTTTCTCCTGAAGTCCACGATCATCTCCACTGTTTTGAGCGTGTTAAGCTCCAGGTTGTTGAGACTGCACCAGACAGCCAGCTCTTTAACCTCCTGTCTGTAAGCAGACTCGTCACCGTCCTGAATGAGGCCGATGAGTGTGGTGTCATCTGCAAACTTCAGGAGCTTGACAGAGGGGTCCTTAGATGTGCAGTCATTAGTGTACAGGGAGAAGAGCAGTGGGGAGAGAACACAGCCCTGGGGAGCTCCGGTGCTGATTGTACGGGTGCTGGATGTGTATTTTCCCAGTCTCACTAGCTGCTGCCTGTCTGTCAGGAAGCTGTTGATCCACTGACAGACGGAGGTGGGCACGGAGAGCTGAGTTAGCTTGGGCAGGAGGAGGTTTGGCATGATCGTGTTAAAAGCCGAGCTGAAGTCCACAAACAGGATCCTCACATAGGTCCCCGGTCTGTCTAGGTGTTGCAGAACATAATGCAGTCCGATGTTTACTGCATCGTCCACAGACCTGTTTGCTCTGCAAACTGAAGAGGATCTAGCAAGGGTCCAGTGATGTCCTTCAGGTGGGCCAGCACCAGTTTTTCAAATGACTTCATGACTACAGACGTTAGAGCCACAGGCCTGTAGTCATTTAGTCCTGTAATTTTGGGTTTCTTGGGGATGGGGATGATGGTGGAGCGTTTGAAGCATGAAGGGACTTCGCACAGCTCCAGCGATCTGTTGAAGATCTGTGTGAAGATGGGGGCCAGCTGGTCAGCACAGGATTTCAGACAGGCTGGTGTAACACAATCTGGGCCTGGTGCTTTTTTCCTTTTCTGCTTCCTGAAGACCTGGCGCACCGCATCTTCGCTGATCTGTATTGCAGGTGTGGGGGAGAGGGGGGATGCAGGAGGTGTGAATGGTGAGAGCGCTTGATTGGAGAGGTGTTCAGGGTGGGTTGCAGGAGTTGTGAGTGGTGTGAACAGTTGTTTGGAGAGGCATTCAGGGTTGGTTGCAGGAGTTGTGAATGGTGAGAGCGTTTGATTGGAGAGGTGATCAGGATGGGTTGCAGGAGCTGTGAATGGTGTGAACGTTTGTTTGGAGAGGCATTCAGGGTTGGTTGCAGGAGTTGTGAATGGTGTGAATGACTGTGTGGGGAGGTGTTCAGGGCAGGTGATGGGTGTTCTTTCAAACCTGCAGTAAAACTCGTTCAGATCGTCTGCCAGTCGTTGATTTTCCACAGTGCTGGGGGGTGGTGTCTTGTAATTGGTGATCTTCTTTAGACTTTTCCACACTGATGCGGAGTCGTTCGAAGTGAACTGAGTCCTTATTTTTTCAGAATAATTCCTCTTTGCCACTTTGATCTCCTTTTCCAGTGTGTATTTAACCTGTTTATACAAGACATTGTCCCCCTTCCTGTAAGCATCTTCTTTGGCCTGATGGAGCTGTCTGAGTTTTGCAGTGAACCACGGTTTGTCATTGTTGTAATTTAGTTGAGTCTTGGTAGGAATACACATATCCTCACAGAAACTGATATATGATGTTACGGTCTCTGTGAGTTCGTCCAGATCGGTGGCAGCAGCTTCAAAAACACTCCAATCAGTGAGGTCAAAACAAGATTGTAAATCCTGCTCTGCTTCATTAGTCCATCTTTTTACAGTCCTTAATACAGGTTTAGCTGATTTTAGTTTCTGCCTGTAGGTCGGTATAAGATGAACCAGAAGGTGATCAGAACGTCCCAAAGCTGCTCGTGGAACAGAGTGAAATGCATCCTTTATTGTTGTGTAATAGTGATCCAATATATTACTGTCTCTTGTGGGACAAGTAACATGCTGTCTGTATTTTGGCAGTTCACGGGAGAGATTGGCTTTATTAAAGTCCCCAAGAATGATTAAAACAGAGTCTGGGTGTTGGGTTTCTGTGTCTGTGATCTGCTCAGCGAGTTTCTGTAAAGCTGAGCTCACGTGCGCTTGAGGAGGGATGTAAACAATAACCAGAATGAACGAGTGAAACTCCCTCGGCGAATAGAACGGCTTGCAGTTAATGAAGAGCGTTTCGAGATTTGAGCAGCACGTCTTCTTTAACACAGTTACATCTGTACACCACCGTTCATTGATGTAAAAGCATGTCCCGCCGCCGCGCGATTTCCCCGTTGATTCTGCGTCGAGATCCGCTCTAAACAGCTGAAAGCCCGGCAGATGGAGCGCGCTGTCCGGTATGGTGTCATTCAGCCAAGTTTCCGTGAAACACAGAGCAGCAGAGTGAGAGAAATCTTTATTTGTCCGAGAGAGCAGAAGCAGTTCGTCCGTTTTGTTGGGTAGAGAGCGGAGATTTGCCAGATGGATGCTAGGCAACGGCGTTCGAAATCTGCGTTTTCTGAGTCTCACGAGCGCTCCCGCTCGCTTTCCCCGTCTGCGCGTCCTCTTGAAGCGTGTGATCAGCGCAGCCGCTCCGCCGACAAGAATGTCCAGCAAAACATCAGAATAGTCGAAAACCGGTGAAATATCGGGAGATGTGTGTTGCCGAATATCCAGCAATTCGTCCCTGGTGAAACTGATTGCAGGAATATAACTAAAGACAGGACAAACTAACAAAAACACAAAAACAACTGCAGAGCACGTCACGGAGGCAGCCATCCTGTATCGGCACCACTACTCACTGTAATTGTAATATATATATAGATCGCTGGCAGCCATATCACCCTGGAGCTCAAGACCGGTTGCCCACTGAAGCCAAGCAGGGCTGAGCCGGTCAGTACCTGGGTGGGAGACCTCCTGGGAAAACTAGGTTGCTGCTGGAAGAGGTGCTAGTGAGGCCAGCAGGGGTGCTCACCCTGTGGTTTGTGTGGGTCCTAGCACCCCAGTGTAGTGATGGGGATACTATAATGTCAACAAGCACCATCTTTCGGATGAGACGTTAAACCGAGATCCTGACTTTCTGTGGTCATTAAAAATCCCAGGATGTCTTTTGAAAAGTGTAGACGTGTGACCTCGGCATCCTGATTAAATCCCCCCATTGGCCTCCTAACAATCCGCTGATTGGCTTCATCACTCTGTCTCTTCTCCACCAGTAAGCTGGTGTGTGGTGGGCGTTCTGGCGCAATATGGCTGCCGTCGCATCATCCAGGTGGATGCTGCACACTGGTGGTGGATGAGGAGATACCCCTGACTATGTAAAGTGCTTTGAGTGCCTAGAAAAGTGCTATATAAATGTAAGGAATTATTATTTATATATATATATATATATATATATATATATATATATATATATATATATATATATATATATATATACACACCATATTTTTCGGACTATAAGTGGCACTGGACTATAAGTCGCATTCATTTAGAACCAAGAACCAAGAGAAAACATTACCGTCTACAGCCGCGAGAGGGCGCTCTATGCTGCTCAGTGTAGACTACAAGAGCACTGAGCAGCATCTCTGGCAGTATAGAGCGCCCTCTCGCGGCTGTAGACGGTAATGTTTTGCCTTGGTTCATTTCTCTCGATTCATGTCAAATTAATTTTGATAAATAAGTTGCACATGACTATAAGTCGCAGGACCAGCCAAACTATGAACAAAAAGTTTGACTTATAGTCCGGAAAATACAGTATATATATTTATATATATATTAAGACCATAAACTGGGCTGATTTTAATTTCATATGAACTTTTAATGAAGTAACTGATATTCTGAAAACTAACAGTTCTATCACTGCTTCACAAAACTCATAAAACCTGAAGTCTTATACAGCACACATGTTGTATGAACCATTTTCAGGGTGCTTTTTTTGTCATTTCTGAAGTTCATCAATCCCAGTTCTCATTCACGTTATTTTTATGGGGGAAAAATAGGTTTGAGAACCTGTTTTATACAGAGTTTGCTTCACAGAAAAAAAGCGCGGCATTGAGTAAATTACAGAATTTTCATTTTGACTTTTCAAAAAGAAAAAAAAAATATTATTTATTCCTTCAAGAGACTAGAACAAAAAAGAAGAATAAATGTGGAACTGTGAATAAAGGCACCTATCTGCAATCGGTTTCATATGACACTTCATTACTAATGAAAAGTGTTAGTTTGTGTGCCTGTGTGTGTAAGAGAGAGAGAGAGAGAGAGAGAGAGACTGAATTACATAAATGTCCTAATGTCTCAATTTCCATCTATACACTGTAACACCCTACTGGGAAAAAAAGAAGAACAAAATAGGATATGGAAGCTATAGAAGACCAAGATCTACAGTAGATATGTTTACAGAGAAAACATGGCTATGTAAAAATTTGTGATGTCTTAGATCATATATTAGGGATGTGCACGGATAGTCGAACATTCGAATATTCGTTCTGCTCTAATTATTCGATAAATAAAAATGATATTCGAATTTCGCAAAAAAAAAAAAAAAAAAAAAAAGTTCACAATAAAACCTAATTTGGTCACTTTTTGTGATTCTCCACGGCATATTTGAAGGTGTATGCAAGCAAAAAATAATTAATGAATGATTAGGGGGCCATTCACATATCGCGCCTAATAAGGCGTGGAAAAGGCTATGCGCTCCGCTTTCTCCTTCTTTCCAAAGCGCTTGGGCAGAAGCGCTCCTGAGGCGACACGTTCTCTCCATGAAGACGCGGAAATTTCAGCAAAGGATAAATGTATTTGCAGCACAAAAAAAATTGCTTTCAGTAGCTCTGCTACTAAATTTATTTCAAAATGGCAATCCATATACAGCTATGATCAGCTGTTCCTTCATCTTGGCTGAGCTTTCAACGTTGTTACAGGAAAGGATGAAGCTGAATGTTTAGTTCTTGTCACATGACCTGCGGTGCGCTTGCAGCATTCTGAAAGTTGAGATGTTTTTAACTCGATGCTGTTCGGACGCGCCTGGAAAAAACGGGACCGCGTCGCACCGCGTGCGCATCGCGACCGCGTCCCTTCCATTATGAGCGCGCATACCGCGCGCCTACATTGGAAATAACGAACTTGAGCATGCCAAAGACGCGATATGTGTACGCCCCCTAAAAGAACTGCGGTCTTCTAGTACTTCAAATATGCCGTGGAGAATCACAGAAAGTGATCCAAGAACATTGTTGCAGCATCTCTCAAGCAACGAATAAACACCGCTAACTTGGAGAATGCAGTGAAAACTCCTCTTCTCGCGTCTGCCCTAGACCCTCGGCACAAACATCTCAGGTTTCTCGATGAAAACATGAGAGAAGTAAGAAAAAAAAACTTTTTTGAACATTATGAGAACATTTTCCTTGATGCGAGTGGTGTGGATGCAGCCGCTGTCACCAACGATGAAGAAGATGCAATGCCCACTCGTCCGAAAAGGCTGAGCCAGTTCTCCAGCGATGATTACAGAGAGTCCAGCCGAGACGAGTGGGAACAGTTCTTGCTGGAGCCATGTATTCCACCAGATGAGGATCCCATTCAGTGGTGAAACGAAAACACGAAGCGCTTCACAAAACCTATTCGCTTACTTCTGTGTCGTCAGAGCGCGTTATCTCCGCGGCCGGCCTTATTGTTAACAGACTAAGGAGCCGACTTTCACCCAATCATGTTTACATGCCCGTATTTCTTAACAAGAACATTTGAAACAATAGAAAAAAAAGCAAAAAAGATTTGCTGACAGTTTAAAAGTTAAGTGTACAATAGCCTAATTGCTGCAGGCTGCTTTACGTTTTTTCTTTGTTCACTTTTTTTTTTTGCTTTTAATCTGTACTTTTGTTTGTTTGCACGCATTGTTAAAGGTTTTCAGCTACAAAACACGATGTGTAATGTTCAAGCTTATTGTAAGCTTGTTCAAAATGACGAAAACAAATGTTGCTGAAAAATAACGTCTGACTCATTAAACTTAATTTAAATAAACGAATATTCGTTTTTTTGTGAGCTCAAATATTTGAATGTGATATTTGTGGAAAACGCCCATCCCTATCATAGATATTGATGAGAATCTGAATTCCTTTGAGTAGATGAAAGAATTCGCAAGTGGCATACATGAAATACAGGCCATTAATTTCTAAGTTGACAGCGTCTGATCCTTTAGCAGGCTTGTCTGCTTCCAGTCCATCTCAGGATAACTGTCCAATGCCTCCCAAACCTCTCATTTTGAAATAGCTCCTATTTCAAATTCTTTCAACTACTCTGCAGTATCTAACAGAAGGGTTTAGACCAGTGGTTTTCAGACTGGTACACGATCTGACTCTGGAAAAGTATAATCTATTTTTTTTAAACCCTTCCATGTTTTAGTTTGACAGTTTCGTTAGATATACCTTTTCCATTTTAAACTGTACCAAAATGTTGCTAGTCATGAAATCGTAATCTGAACTTCACTTGGATGTGTATGGATAGTTTCATTAAGTTTTAGGGAACAATCCACTCTGTAGGACATCTTGTGCCATGGGGCAGGTCTATTTGTCATCTGTCTTCCTCAGGCAGACAACCCTCCCAAACTGCTTTTATCAAACTGGGAAGACGATGCATTGAGGGAGAGCGAGAGAGAGAGAGAGTGAGGGTGAGAGATGTATTATGCTCTAAGGTCATTTTGGCATCAACCCCATGAGAAGATTGCTGTGGACAAATTGGTAGTCCAGCCGTGTGAGAGTGTGTTCCAAACGCTGACTCCAAAAGCACTACAGAAAATAGCCACTTGTCTCCCAACAACGCAAAGGCTTTCGGTAAATAGCATTTTTCATCAGTCCAGCTGATGACAACAGTTGCACCATTCTGAAAGTCAGCAGTGTATCAGCAGGCAAAAATTTCGACCAATACATTCAAACTCTAAAGTTCAAGAAGCTCCATAATGTATCTGGGAAAACTATAAGACATTACAACCTCAGACAAAGCACCCACAGTCCGGTTACTGACCTTTGGATGCATACTGCACACAAAACTGGAAAGCACTTCTTGTTGGGATAAGCCCAAACCTTAACACTTTTGACTGAATTTTTTGTTACAAGCTAATTGCTTAAATACTATGGTACATGAATATGGTACAATTCCCCCAATATTTATACCATGGTTAATGAAAACGGAGAATCAGGCTATTCATTAGTTATTTAAATCGCACTTTCGACACTTTCATAAGCACTAACTTGACTTACAAACTGAACGGACCAGTTATCAGCACAATATGACTGAAGTAAATAAGAAAAATATCTAAACTCTTTGGTCATTTTTGAGCGAGATGCTAATAGTCTAATCAGATTCAATTATCTATGCTAAGCTAAGCTGAAAGTGCTACCGCCAGACCCGGAGATCGGCATGAATGAATTCGAAAATGGTAAAACTCAACCGTGTAACTCTAGGGGAGGTGGAAAATGAGCCTATTTTCAAAAATAATTGAGTGTCCCTTCAAAAATTCTCACGACCACCTTTAATACCGTATTTTTCGGACTATAAGTTGCACCTAAATATAAGTCGTATCAGTCCAAAAATAAGTCATGATGAGGAAAAAAACATATATAAGTCGCACTGGACTATAAGTCGCAGTTATTTACAACCAAGAATCAAGAGAAAACATTACTGTCTACAGCTGCGAGAGGGCACTCTGTTTTCAGTGTAAACTACAGGAGCACTGAGCAGCATAGAGCGCCCTCTCATGGCTGTAGACTGTAATGTTTTTCTCTTGGTTCATTTCTCTTGGTTCATGTCAAATTAATTTTGATAAATAAGTCGCACCTGACTATAAGTCGCAGGACCAGCCAAACTATGAAAAAAAGTGTGACTTATAGTCCGGAAAATACGGTAGATCATTTTCCCTATAGATTTAGATTACAGCTGTGGCATGTTGTAGCTATATTTTTTCTAAATGCACAGGATGTTGTTTTCCATAACAACTGCTATATAGACTAATCAAAAAAGTTATTATTGGCCTAGTAATTATTAATATGCTAGCCTTATTATATGTGTAAAATGGTGACGGAAAAACCTGGCCTTCAGATATTCCAAGAGATTGCACATATGAAATTATTAAGACCCTTATAAACTGTTAAGGTGTAAGAAATAAACAATATCAATATAGGAAAATGTTAAGTTAGATTGACTTCCTATGACATGATGACTTAGTACATTCTGTTAAACCAGTGGTTCCCAACCTTTTTCAACTCGCGGCCCACACAACCACACACATATGTTTGCGTGGCCCACTTCAAAAAAATTAACTGACCCCGCTATTGTTGGGTTAATAACTTAGTACTCAGAAGCTAGATTATTAACTGTATTTATTGAATGAACTAGGGCTGTGCGATATGGACAAAAAAAAAACCTATCGCGATTTCTTTGATTAATTTTGCGATTGTGACACACACCGATATGCTTTTACAGTCATAAATGCATTCAGGATTAATTTGATACATATTTCCGAAAGAAAACCAATTAGAGCTTTATCAAAAAGTTGTAACTTCTTTAGAACAGACATAAATGTTTTTTTTGCCATGTATTGTTCATAGAGCTCATTAATTGTAGCGGTGCCTCAGGTGTTTGCAGTGTGTATACAGTATGTGTATGCGGTCAGCAGCGAGAGCGCATAAATATAACGCGAAAGCACATTAAAATAATGCACGAGTGCGAATCTCTCTGTTCGCACGCAGATTTCCTTTGCTCTATCACAAAACCAGATGTGCTTGCTCAGATACACGCTGCTCTGCACGGAGAGAGTGTGCGCACTTAAAGCGTGTCTCCTCTCACTTAAACTGCGTCCTGTGCACTCACAATTCTCTCTATGCTCATGTGTTAGATATTAATTATTTTCGCACGATTTTATTTCTAGCCTTTTACCGCGTGCAGTGTGAACGCTCTGATCTGTTAACATGGGCTCGGAAAAAAGGGGCATCACAGACAGTGTGGGAACCTGGAGTTAGGCATATGCCCAATCTGTTCTGTTCTCGCGCTAGGCGCAATGCATTCTGATTGGATCGGATAGCATACTACGGGAGGTCAGGGCTGCGGAAAATCGTGCTACAAAGCGATTTAGAAGTTGCGCACGCTCAAATCGTGATTTTATGACGATTTATTTTAATCGCACAGCACTAGAATGGACTGGAAATGAACAGAAAATAATTGGCGGCCCACCTGCAATACCACCACGGACCACAGGTTAAAAACCACTGTGTTAAACTATAGCCTATGAGTGCCTACATAATATAAAATACATTATATATCCAATGTAAACAAGTAACTATTAACTACTAGGCTACTATTTTTGCAGTTATCAACCAACTTTGCATGTGTGGATGAAAGCACAAAAGACCATTTTACAAAAATAAACATAGGCAAACAAACAAATAAATAAACCTTATGAGGGAGCATGACCCGGGACTCCACTAAAACAGTGGATAAAAAAAATAAATCTAAAATATGCATGCTACAATCTTTTTTCATAAAACCTGCAAATGCGGCATGCTTAGGATTAATAGAGTCAGAGTTTATGACCTGCCTACAATTTTCAACTGTCAAAATGCAGGAAAGCCCCCGCACATATTAGAAATGCGCATAATGCTTCCAAATCGACATGCTACAATTTTTCACAGCAAAACAGCTGAAAACAGAAAATTAAAACACCCTCCTTCTGACAGCAATGTGGAACAAGCTAATTGTGGAAAAATATGAATGCTATTTGTCAAACATTGTTGTATGTCCCTGAACTGATCCCCAAAATGTCTTTATTAGTTTGGTTATGAAAAGCAGAGCTCTGTGATGGATCACTTAATCTATCTAATTCAGTTGTGTGAGCAAGAGTAATGACAAGCCCAAGAGCCACATTATTTCCTAGCTCATCCCACCAGCTCCACGGCTACCTGGGGAGGAAATGCACTATAACAGCCCAATAGCTCATTCAGAGTGACGCCTCAATGAATCCCAATGTATTTTTTAATTCCTATTAAAGAGAGCCTTTATTTAAATATGATACTTGACAGAGCAGACAGATAAGTCAAATTAAGTCAGAAGACTTTATTATATATAAAAAATACATATAAATAAATGGCTTGATAATCATCATTTAATTACACGTTTAAATAAATAAATGAATAATTTGGTCATAATTCCCCTGCAGCCAGTGTTCCTGTTAAACAACTCTTTGATAGTGGTTTTCTACTAATTTCATATTAATTTCATATTTTTATTTTTATTTCATATTCATATTTGCATTCCTTTTATTTAAATTAAATTTAAATTTAAATTAAATTACATTTCAATTAAAATTAAATTTATGCATTTAGCAGACGCTTTTTTATCCAAAGCGACTTACAGTGCATTCAGGCTATCAATTTTTACCTATCATGTGTTCCCGGGGAATCGAACCCCTTAACCGTGCGCTTGATAAGCGCAATTCTCTACCACTTGAGCTACAGGAACACTTTTATTTACATTTAAATATATTAATTATTGTAATTTATAAAATTTATGACCAAGCTGAATTTTCAGCAGCCATTACTCCATTCTTCAGTGTCACGTGATCCTTCAGAAATCACTCTAATATGCTGAACAAAATTTTTTTATTATAATCACGGTTATTGTGTTTCAGACTTCAGCTTCCATCTCTGAAAGACACAACAATGAGCGAGTACATGTGGCTATTTGCAAAAGCTTGGTTTGTATTCAACAGAAGAGTGTCTCAGTGCTAACAAATAAGTTCTGACTATTGTGACATGAAATGATATGACTGTTTGAGGCAATCTGCAACTCTAGGGAAGTCATATCTGAATGATTTTGATCTTATTATAATTACATTTGAGATGTCTATAATTAGACTGTTATTAATAGAGAAGACATAAAGGGCATGATGGAGTCAGGTTCGGTTCAGTATCAGATGTTTTCCCTCTGCGAGGAGCAGCCTGCAGCACTGGCGCTGGCAGGGTTATCAGCACGTGGTCCTCTGCATTTCAGCATGTCTGTGAGATAAGTTTGGGTCGTGATACATGAAATGCGGCAGAGTGGGGAAGGGAGAGAGACTGAGAGACAAACTGAGGGAAAGAAAGAGAGAATTCACCTGCTACAGTAGTGGATGCACTCGCTCATGTACACATCACAAACTCTGAGAGGTAAAAAAAACTGTCACATGCTCGTCCCAAACCGCACAGAGCAGTCTCAGACACAGCATATCGGTGTTATAGCTGTTTGAAATGTCTAAGGATGAAAGTAACAGATTATATATCCTCAAACAGAGGGTGACAGCTTGCTGCAGTAGCAAGTGTAGAATTAATGTAAAAGGAGGATACAGAGCAGATCTGGTAATTAGGGAAAGGCTGTACAGGTAGCTTACAGATCAGTTATCACCAGAGACAGTGTAAGGAGTAGAGAGAGCACTCGCTGAAAAATATAAAGGAGGAATCAGAAGAGTCAATATGGTGACTGGAGCAACATAAATCACGCCATGCATTTAAAATAGCAAATCACATTATTCATTTTTGATTAACATTGACCAGCTTGGAAAACACAAAAAGAAGGAATACAAAAATATTATAATAATAAATAATAATAGACTATATCTACATTTTGGGTTCCAAATCGTCCAGATTATTATAATTGTTTTAATGAATACTTTTATTTAGCAAGGACAGAATTAAAGACAATTTTTTCACTATTCAAAGGATCTGGAAATTATATATATACATATATATGCCTTAGATTCAGATAACATTATCATCAATCTGAGTGCTGACAGCTAAGTCTGTGTAGTTTTGTTAGTTTAATGGTGGGCAGCAGTGGATTCTGTCACATGTCACTGTGAGTGACAGATGCCCCATCCATTGCCTGTCTGTGAGTTTAGCCCTGGCTATAAAGTGCACCTTCCCCTGCCTCTCTGAATACACCCTCATTTATTAATCTTGTTACAATCTCATGGACCCTAAAGCAGCTAATAAATTGCCTCTAGCACATCAGACCTAAATCACAGCAGTTTTATAGCA
Organism: Carassius carassius; assembly: GCF_963082965.1. Lineage (NCBI taxonomy): Eukaryota > Metazoa > Chordata > Actinopteri > Cypriniformes > Cyprinidae > Carassius > Carassius carassius. The sequence continues at coordinate 13,030,551 of NC_081803.1, read as the reverse complement.
TGTAAAACGCTTTTATAGCTTATAATACAAGAGATCTGTCTGAAAAAAAAGAACTGAACAAACCAGGGCTTAGCCAGTTATGATTTCCGTTAGTCTCTGTAAATAGAGGGTCAGTAATCCAAGACTTTATATGTTCTCTCTGGCTATATTGTCTTGGAAGTGAAGTACAAAAAATGATTGACAGGACCACTGTGTGGACTAAATTGCTAACCTCTATGCTGTTAAAATCAGTGCAAGACTATTAAAGTTCCTCATGGACCTAGTGCCCCAGGACCTATAGAAAATTAGCCAATCATGTGCCTCAAAGAATGGAACTCCACCAGGGCCTCTCATGAGGCAGGAAGCAGCGCCAGTTGTTATGACAGATTAGCCAGCGGACACTTAAATCACCGGCTAATGGGCCTGTTATGAAGGGACTAGAGCGGTGCATCTGGCACCGCATGCAGCTCGTGGGCTGTGTCATCTGTTACAATCTGCAAGTAGCCATGTGGAGATCTTCCGCACACCCAGATTCCGATCCACAGAGGTGGAGACAACCGCCGTGGCGAGGGAGTGCAAGGAAGTGTAATAAAAGTGATTTAAAAGTATCGGTTTGGCCTGGTGCAGCTTTTTGCCTGCTGTGCTTTTGCACTGATAGCTACGTCCAAATGATTCACAGTTTGTGGAAAGCAGTTCTGGCAGAAGGACAAAGTCAGAGTTCTGAATCACTGGGTGACAAAACATTGAAAAAGTTTTGACTATATAAATGGCCTGTGTAAAAAATAGCACCTAGTGAAGCGATGTGGTAAAAAAGTAGTGTTTTGCCTATTCAGACAGGTCAAGTGTAAATGAAAGTGCACACACAGTCGTTTAGTAAAGTGAATGGCTTCTGAAGCCGAGACCGATTTCGAGGTTGTCATAGGGTGAAACGCAGTTCATGACCTCCTCACAGTAACTGACTCAGCGGTAAGACTGAAGTAAGTGCCCAATCTTTCAAAATGACTGACGCATTGTAAATTGACAAAACCTTAGCTATCAGCATAAAGGTCTATGAAAAGCTGTACAATTCCAAGTTATTTTGCACTTGACCATCTCTGAGTACTTGAGGAGGATGTCTTTTGTTGATTAATGTCACATTTTAATCTTGCCCTCGGTTCCACTTGTCTTCTTCATGACGGGCATTAAAATAAGAGCTCTTGACGCGTTTTGAGGTTAGCTATCCTCGCTGGACTAATGGAAGTAGTTATTCTGAGAATATGTATCTGAGCCATTTTAAAATATCCCATTGTGGTGAGATGGATACTTTAAGTCAAAGGTAGCAGAATTCCTTTACACACCTTCAGAGACAGAAAAAAGGAGATCATAAAAAGAACTGTTAAATTTGTATATATTTAATAGCATAAACGTAACATTTAACAAAAATATAATTATTAAAACTATGTACTTAACTCAGTAATTCAAAATAAAACAATAAAAATAAAAAATAAAAATATTAAAAGTTTTTATTATTCTGTTCTATACATCTTAACTCAGTAAGTCAAAATAAAACAATAAATAATTTTAGATAAAATGACATTATTCCATTCAATACTTCAAAATAAAAAGAAATTAGAAATCAGTCATTATAAATTTATTGAAAAATTCTAAATTCTAAATGTACAGTCTATATATGAAAAAATATTATTAATTATTAGTGTTTGTAAATATTAATTAGACTGTGGCAAAAGTCATCTAAATGCAAAAATAGAGGAAGTGAGCATGCAGAACTAAATATGTAATAAAAACAATAATCTGATATTGACAACATTTTCACTCAGAAAATGCTTGAACATTTCACAAATAATTACACAAAAACAGTAACACACTGAATTAAACATGACATTTTTGAAGTAGAAAGGCTGAAAAAAAACATACTCCAATAAATAATATTTGTTTTATTAACAAGTTGCAAAAAAAAAATGTAAAAAAATAAAAATGGAATGGAACAAACTCCCAGTTGAGATTAAGTTAAGCCAGTCAGATCATATTAAAACAATGATCTGACTGGCTTAACTTAATCTCAACGGGGAGTTTGTTCCATTCCATTGCTGCAGTGTACAAGAAGGTGTTTTGCCCAGAACAGCTCTTAAATCTACAAGGAACTATGTCTGTGGCACTACCTCTAGTTGAATAGCTATGAGAGTTCCTAATAAGCTTAAAATAATCTTTAAAATACTTTGGCTCATTCCTATACAAAATCTTTCGTGTCAATCAGTTTCAACTGTCTCACCCTTCTTTCAACTGTCAACCATTTTAATTTCTTACGTTCGGGAGAGCTGACATGGTTGTTGTTGAGGTTTAAAATCAACCTGACTAATTTATTCTGTGCCGTTTGGAGTTGAACTTTTATCCCCTTTGGAGTGCTGCTGTACCATGTAATACAGGCATAATCGAAGTGTGGCTGAATTAAAGCATTTGCTAACATTTTTAAAGTTTCTTTATTTAGAAACTGAGTCTTACGTGCCAGGAATTTAATTCTTTGGTTCACTTTTATAATAACCCTTTGACCCATACTTTCTCCACTCACAGAACTATCCAAATCACAGCCTAAATATTTTACAAAATTTGTATAGCTTCAATCTGGGTGCCACCCACAGAAATTTTGAGCTAAGGAGTCCTACTCAACCTTATTTTTAAACCAAATAGAATAGATTCGGTTTTCCCCAGATGCAAAGACAATTTGTTCTCGATCAGCCATTCACTTATGTTCTTTAACTCCTCACTTAAATGGTTCTCAATAACTTCTTTGTCCTAGGAAAACACCAATGCTGAATCATCCGCATAGAGAAAAAGATTACAATTGCAAACAGATTTCATATCATTTATATACAAGAGAAACAACAATGGGCCCAGGACACTACCCTGAGGCACCCCACACATTATTTCTCTAGCTATAGACAGAGTGCTGTTAATATCGACTCTTTGATACCTCTCAGTCAAGTATGATCGAATCCATTCACATGTCACACTGTTAAAACCAACAGCTTTTAGTTTAATCAGCAAGATCTGATGGTCAATGGTATCAAATGCTTTCTGGAGGTCTAACAATACCATGCCACAAAGTTTACCCAAGTCAATCTCACTTCTTAAATAATCTGTCAAATATAATAAACACGTATCCGTAGAATAAGATGTTCTAAAACCAGATTGCAATTCATAAAACAAATTAGAATTACTAATGCAATTATTTATTTGCTCTTGTACTATTCTCTCCAAAACTTTTGATACAACCCCCAAAATCGAAACTAATCTAATTTGCTAATTATAATTTGCTCCCTTTTTTATATAGCGGAACAACCCTAGCAAGCTTCAAATCTTTCGGAACTCTACCTGACATAATCGAAAGATTAAAAATATGAGTGAGATATGGAGAAACATATTCTGCAGCATCTTTTTAAAAAACTGGCAGGAATTTCATCTAGACCCATTGCTTTTGAACACTTAAGTTCATTCAATAACTTTAATACCTCGTCCTGTGAAACCATAGAAAGGCCAAAAGAGTCTGCTACCACTCCAAGCCTAGAATAATAATTAATCATGACCTCACCATCACATAACCCAGCTTTTCTTGGTAGCTTTTCAACTAAATGTCCAGCTATAGAAGTAAAAAAGGAGTTAAATTTATCCGCAACCTTTAATTGATTAGAAGAGAGCTCCCCATTGATGTTAAGGCAAATATTTTTTGTCTTTGTCTTAAGCCTATTACTGTACCCAATTTGTTTCAATGACTGCCAAAGTTTCTTTGGGTTACCTTTATGCTCAGTTAATTTATCACAAAAAATACTATACTAAAACACTATATTTCTTAACTTCTTATAATTATCCAAGTCATACTGCTCTTTACTCTTCCTAAATACAGAAAAGGCTTTATTTCTCTTACTAATTGCTTCTAACTTCTAAAAGTTATTGTTACTTCTGATATGTATTCTGACCCAATGAGTAGCCCACTGCTGCTCTCAAAATCAAGAACAGGTTGAGGTCAAGTAGAGCTCTTTCTTCAGAGTTTAATAGGAAAGCGGACAACATTCCCTGTGTTAGCGCTGTTTGGTGGTCACAGCGTTTAGAGATGGGATGTAGAGAAATGGATCAAAGAGAGAGAGAGAGAAGGTCAGGACAGTGTCAAGCAGTCAATCTATCAGACAAGCAGCAGGAGGGATGCTCATTCCCACTTCTTCACCCTGCACACTCTTATTTGAACAAGAAAACGCCCTGTAAGACCTAACCATGATTGGCCATTAATCTGTCACACTGTCCTGAGAAGACATATTGCTAATGCTAATGCTACAATGCTGGCATCTTATCCAATAGGTGCTCGAAAATAAAATCAAACAAGAATCCAATAAGCAGTAAAGATGGTCAGTAAAGATTAAATGACTGTAACGAAGCTTAAGTGTTAATAAGTCTTAAGTATTCTTTTCTTCAGGTGTCCCAAACGCTTAAGACATACACTTAAAAAGAGAATGGAGAGAAAAGACACAGCACAGGGCGCTGTCCAAGGATCTCTGGAGCTGACTGAGGTTAAATATTGTGCTTAAGGACATAACACTACTCCAGAAAGGTACCACAAGTGGGATTTATTATATTCATTTATTATATTGTAAAACTTTAACCTAACATTCCACTGGCACCCAGTATAAGAATTTTAGAAATTATTATATAACCATATTACAGTTTCATTCTGTACAAAAAGATAAAACTATTTAATTTAGATTATACCTCAAGATATTACGTATATCATTTATTTTCAGGCAACTGCGATGGCAAAGCTGACATTTTCAGTATCAAATAAGGTTAAAATTAAAATCTGGGTGTTATAATGAATTCGGCTTTAGTTTAAGATAAACAGGTTACCTGCATTTTATCAACTCAGAATCATTTCTAAGCTGAAATCAGTTCTCTTGTTTAAGGACCTGAAGACTGTTATTCATGCTTTTGTATCATCGCGCATTGATTATTGTAATTCTCTATATATAGGTATTTCACAGGGTCAATTATCTCATCTTCAATTAGTACAAAATGCTGCTGCTAAACTTTTGACTTGCACAAAGACAAGGGAGTGAATTACCCCAGTTCTGGTTTCTTTAGAATTGAGTTTAAAGTTCTCTCAATGGTTTTTAAAATGCTGCATGGTATTGCCCCAAAATATATTGTTGACCTTTTGATTCCTTATCAAAATACAAGAAATATGAGATCCTCGAGTCTTCTTCATGTTCATATAACTAGATTAAAATCTAAGGGTGATAGGGCTTTCTAAGTGGCTGCCCACGAGTGTGGAGCCCTCTTCCGATGCACAAGAAATCTTCCATATCTGTATCTGAAATCGTATCTTTTTAGTATAGCTTTTAAAATTGAAAATTGCTGCAATTGATAAAATCCTGATTGAGTGATCAGAATTTGTTTTAATTTAAATTTTTGTTTGTGTGACGGTAATGATGCTGGAAAGCACTTTTGTCTATATAAATAGGCAAAAGAAATACAATATGTATTGTGTTGTATTGCATCTTCTCCATGGACGCCCTGAAGGTAACTGCATGATCTGTGGACACCTGGTTGAAAACCCAGGGAAAATTTAAGAAAAATCCATGTTTTATGCATCTTCTCCACAGACCCCCTGGAGAAACTTCAGGGACCTCCCTTTGAAAACCCTAAGTATTGATGGATTAGAAACGCTTCAGTGTGTTACAAATGGGAATTTCACAGCAAACGAAAGGGGCAAGAGGGATTAAATACGCTTGTTGATATTTATGCAGCCTTTTTCTCTTTTTTTTACCCCACTTATACATCAACTGTAATGTGTACACTAGGGAATATCTCTCACTTTAGAGCAATTTACACCAATGATAGGAACAATTTGAACAGAGCGTCAAATTGCCATTCAAATCTATTTTTATATTCTATCTGTATTTTTTCCTCAGCAGATGTCAGCAGGCCGTGGCCATTTATTGCACAGCCCATCTAATGGGTTGACATTGTTTCGTGGTTCTGGACAACTGTTGGAGAACTGGCCTGTGCTGCAGGGGACATCGGTGCAGGGCTGTTGTTCATCATCCGGAGCAATCCAAAAGGAGAAGTAAGGGAACAAGTGCTCCGAGACCATGTCCCCGTAGACCCTGTTGAAAAATGCCACTGCAAGACCTCAAGGAAATCAAATGGCCCCTAAAGCTGTGATCGTATGTGAACGGATGGACACTGCCGTTTTGTCTGTCCAAGATAAATGAGTGAGTATAGGCCTTATATTACTTGTGAACATCTGTACTGTTTAGACTTCCTCAAGGGAATTTCTCCTCATAAAATATGCAGGAAGAGCAATTGTACTTCTCTACTGCAACTTCCTATTGTAACGGTTCATGGATCTTCAAGTTCACTCACTCATTAATTCATTGTGTTTATTTTAATATTTGTTTGGCAGAACTGTTTCGTTATTAAGAGTGAACATAAAGCACATTCTGTTACTCAGAATGATGCAACAGCAATGTAATAAAGCCAATGCTATTGCTGATTCTTGGAAGGATTTATGTTAAGTAACAAATCTTTGAATATGATATAATGAGAAAATATCTCTCCAATCTCCATAAATAATTCTGCATCCAGGGAGCATATCTTTGTAAAGCTGGTAGGTTTCAGACAGTGTAAGCTTTCAGAAAAGATCTAAAATCAGGCAGATGACATTTTGTGGCCTGCAGATATATGTGCTGCATTAGGATTCTGCTACTCACACCACGACTGTCCGAAAAAAATCAGGATGCTATTAGGAAAATGGAGATGAGCTGGGAATTAAAAAAGAATATGAATTACTGAAGCCTTGAAGTGAATGTAAATCGATCAGGATGCATTAAACATGTTTCTGCCAGAGAGAAGAATATTTTCAAGTTGAGTGGTGGATTGCACATGGCTCATAATTGGCGTGCAGGACTGTTAATGCAATTTACCATAGACAATGGAATTAAATTAAACATTTCAAAGTGACAATCAATAGATTTCTATCCAAATTTTGGACAGGACAAATGGTGGTTAATTATGTTTGAGGGAGATAACTTCCAAGAAGCTTACATGCATAAATTCAATTTGACAGGGTGATTGAACTAAGCATATTCACAGTCTTTCACAATGCTCTGCATGAATCTGACAGGAATATTAATCAACCGCTGTATAAGAACATGACTTATAATTTTTTTTTACAAGGGATGTAAGTATGGAAATGTTGACTAAAAGCAGTGAAAATGTTTAACTGGAAATTGTTTTAGTGCCACTGGGTGATATGCATTAAATTATGAGAACTGCAATATATGCAGATGTAAAAGGCAAGTTTGGTACAACATGCTTTCAGCATTTCAGATTTGAGAAGCTATCGAGTATGCATTTTTAAAGTAGGCATATTAAATTAAATATACAGCATAAATGTCTTAAAAGTTTACACTTGGGGTAAAATATGGGGTAAAAACCTTTCAAACACTTGACCTACGACTGTAATATTATGTAGGCCTATGCGGTCATTTACATACTAATTTGCATATAAAAGAAAGCTCTTGATGCCCTGTGCAAAATAGCATTTAGGTAGCAGGCCCATTCTACCATAACAAATGCAGATCCAGTGTAGTCCGAGAACTGAATTCAATCCCTATGTGACCCAAAGCACTTCTACAGTTTGACATTTTTTGGTTTTGTTTAATCTAGTACTCGTTTTATCTCCTTTTATATTTTTTGCACCCCAAACTTTTCATTTAAGCTTGTGGAATTTGAAATGTGCCGTCCTGAAGAATAACATCAATCACAGTCCCCAGCTTCTCCTGCAGGGTGAAGGAAATTGCTCCAGCATCACTGTGAAGAAAGCACAACTTGACAATGACAGGATCTACAGTTCTAAAGCCAAAGTGTCAGAATCTCAAAAGTTCCACACTGTGTACATTAAACTGGACTAGAGAAAGAAACCAGGGCTTTGTATAGGGTTACTTACTGACTGAGGAAGAACTCAAACCCTTGGTTTGAGCTACTATTTAGCACCACCATAGCAACATAAAAAACATCCTAGCAAGCATCAAGCAGAACCATCAAAGAACACTTTAAAAACCTTAATAAGCACCTAGCGATTCCTTAGTGACCACCTAAAACACTCTAGCAACCAAAGGATGCTCATGAAACCCCAAAGAACACCATTCAGTAGCAACCACCTAACAATGCCCCAACAATAAGGCTAAAAACATTAGCACCTACATGAATTGCCAATGCAACTTAATAATTATACATAAAAATAAAATGTGGATATTTACAAAATCTCTTACAAAATATCTTACAAAAATGCATCAATTCGCTACAGAAGGCCTTTGTTAATCCCCCGGAGCCATGTGAGAATTTTCTTTTTAATGGATGGGTGCTTTTTATTTAACCTCTTTTGGACTGATGCATGCAACACCCACTGAGTGCCATGAAACGGCTTGAAAGATCAAAGAAAATTCATAATATAACTCTGACAGGATTTGTCTGAAAGAGAAAAAAGTCATATACACCTAGGATGACTTGAGGGTGAGTAATTTATGGGCTAATTTTCATTATTGGGTGAACTAACGGGTTACGGGTTTTCCTTATATAGTTGTATTGAGGATTGAGGAAGTGGCATGTCTCTTATAAATTGTCTCTGCTGATATTCAAACACTTTCAAGAAGAGTGGGAACCCTGGTATTAGTCTCAATAAACACATCAATATTACTCACAGCATTGTTTGTCTGATAATAATCTTTAATCAAACCACCACTACTTTGTCCGACCTCTAATATAAGTAAAACAGGTTGAGAGACTGTGGAGCACGATCAGAGATGACGATATCTGAATATTTGGAAGTACTAACTATTGGCAAAAAGAGCTTTATCTAAGAAAAAATAAACAATACATGAGTGAGATTGATGAATATTGAAAAAAAAAAGATCCATGAATGTTGTCACTGCCCTAGCCATAGTTTGCTCTAAAGTCTTAGGATTTGACCGATCGAGCCTCCCAGTATCAGTTAATGGGAGTTTTCGCTTTTTGTACAGATTTGAGTTTGTTGAAGGCGGAACGCTTCCTGGTGATTCCCGCACTGAAGTCCTCGTAGATCTTTGATAGGACATCTCTTTGTGTTCTTTGGCCCAGTGCAGTACAGTATCTTTGTCCAATAACCAGTGAAATCTGACAATGAATGGCCCTGGACTTTTACTTTGACAGGGCTTGGGCGCAAAATCAGATGAACACAGTCAATTTCTGGAGGAGTTGACAGGACATCTTTCGGGGTTTTAAAGAAAAAGTCAATCATGAATTCTCTTGGATTTCTGCCCTTAATCCCCTCTGGAAAGCCTACTACCCATAGATTCTGTCGCTTCGCTCAGGACACCAAAATCATCCACAGCAGAACCAAGCGATGTGTTTAAAGGGTACATAACATGCACAGTTTCACCTAATCTCATGTTAATCTTGAGTACCTATAGAGTAGTACTGCATCCTTCATATATCCAAAAAGTCTTTTGTTTTATCATGTTTATAAAAGAAAAATACAGCTTTTGATTCTTTCTGGAAAAGGCCGAGCTCCTGGAGGCGTGCCGTGAGCGGAGCTATAATACTGATGTTTCGTGTTGTTTCCATTAACACATATTCACTTATGAGCTGATTTCCAACAAAATACAGAAATCTGATGCAATTGTACTTACATGAATGAGGTATTTTATCACAGGGACGGCTCCATGTTTTGATAGCAAACGATGTGCAAATCCAGCGTCGGCCTGGGCCTTGTTTATAAAACATTCGTCACTCAAATGACCAGAACACACAAGTGAACATGCTACAATCCGTTGCTGCTGTGGAAAAACAAACTGCATCCACTGTTCATGTAATGCTGGGTTATTGGGGAAGCTGAACACGGTAAACTTTCCCTCACATCCAAAATTCCACTTATTTGGAGGCATTCTCGAACAAATCGACGATTTTGAAGCGCGTTGATGTGCGCAGTCTCGCTCTCCTCTGGTCAATGTGTGTGCGCGGGTGCGCTTTTCTGGGAGAAATGCTCATATAAGGACTTCTGTTCTCGTCTACGTCATTAGATCCACGATCTAAAAAAAACAACCGAAACTTGTACCAACCCGGAAGTAAGATTTTTGGCACAGAAATTCTCAGTCATTCTTCAAAATTATTTTGTAAAACTTTGGCCAGGTTTAGCATGAGAATCCATCTCTTTAACACTGTGAACAACTCTAAATACACGAAACACCATTGTACCCCCCCCCCCCTTTAAATCCAATGCCGCTGTTAAATTGGACTTTAACAAAGTGACTTTATTCTCCAACTCCTGCCACTGTGTTCAGTGTGGGCAGTTTCCATTTCTGAAATAGTGTCCGTATAGGAGCACAGTGAATACTATATGCTGTGAATACTACCCAAGGATGTTTGTGAAGGGGACAAGGAAAAGTTCTGCAAAGCACTTCTTAAGCTCTGACTTGAGCATCTCTGCTGTTAAAGGAACAGGTGTCGCTGCCATGTTGGATGCCTCAAAGTCTTTACCTCAGGATTCTTGGTTTACAGCACTGCCAGATCTAGGATTTTTGCCCATATCTGCATTTGCTCCGCTCCCTGATTACTAAAGACACTTTATCACATGTTGAATATAAGTAATGATTGCTGCAATTACTGTAACACAAACTAAGCAAAACTTTGGCACACAGAAATAGTAGTTAATAGTTTTGACTAATCTAAACTTAGCTGGAGTAGAGGAATTTTTTATTAAATGGTCTCAGAGAATTACTTAATTTTTGAGCATGCAACTGGCTGGTATTTCTAAAACTGCAAATCTCTATTTGCATAGAGTTCACAAGCGCAAAAATATCTTACTTCAAATATGACATGAGAAAAGCTGTTGTTCCCATCCATGTGAATTACCAAATCCTTGAATTTACATGAGGTCTGTGATTGATAAATCCCATGACTAACACACTGTTGTGACTGCTCAGAGGTGGAAATATTTGCAAACACATTTAATCATTCCTGTGATGGAGCTTGTTATAACCGGCTGTTATCTCTGAGAGGATGCTAATGAGGTCTGCAAATTATTCGTCTGATCATAGCATTGCATTTATCTAACAAAGTCTAGTGATTTGTGAAAATGATGATAGAGAGATAAGTCCAGTATGTGACGAATAGGGTTGCCACTTTCAGCGAGGCAAGATAAGGGACACCCATTCACAACACCCCTCCACCCCATCCAAGGGCTTTAACCGCACATGTTCTGGAGACGCTGTCGCTATAGAAACAAAGACGCCAAAATGCAATCACGTGCAAATGAGTTTCTCTAATACCTTGTATGAAATGTATTTCATTATAATTGCTATTAATATTATAAACAGTGCAAAATACTTATTTTTTAATTCAACTATGTGTTGGCATTTGTAAAATATGGGACAATCGTATTTTAAAGGATGGGTGACAACCCTAGACTGGCGAAAAAAATAGATGAACCTTAAGGAATCCAAAGTCCTGTCTATATCTGACAGTATGTTTCAAAGGCCCATTTGATGTTTTACATTCCAGTTGAAAAGCAATTCTGTGTTTTGTCTCATTGCTGTTTTGGCATTGCATGTCTGTTGAGTGGCCAAATTAAGCTCTAATAATGCTTATTATAGTGTTGGTCCTGAAAATTATACAATTAACTATGAGTATCTTGCTACTCATTTTCAAATCGGGAAGCCTCAAAATGAGTCTTGCTTGCTGTACTTAAAAGATAACTTTGAACATTTTTGAAACTCCCCAATTCCCAGAATATCAAGGCCCGAGTCACAGAGTTTGTTCCAGGGGGTTTTAAAATGTATAACTGACTTCAAGTTAAAAAGCAAAATACAGTACTTTGAAGTTCTTTGGCAGAGCCATCTTCTTAATTATTTACAACTTGAAAGTAAGTTCAGTATGCTTTGTATGTCAAAGATTTCACACACCGACAAAGTGCCAACCTCCATCTCAACTTTGAAATACTAGCACTCCAGGATGCAACCTTAAGTATGCTACAAGCTTGAGAAATGTGTCAGTGATAAAACCTATTTAGCTACAAAAGCCTGAACAAGCCTGAACACCCCAGCAACCAGCAAACAGTGCTATCATAACTACCCAAAACATAATAGCAACCACCAAACAATTCCATTGCAACCACAACAAACACCCTAGTAAACACCTACCGTATTTTTCGGTCTATAAGTCGCACCTGAGTATAAGTCGCATCAGTCCAAAAATACGTCAAGATGAGGAAAAAAACATATATAAGTCGCACTGGACTATAATTCGCATTTATTTAGAACCAAGAACCGAGAGAAAACATTACCGTCTACAGCGTGTACGCTGCTCAGTGGTAGACTACAGGAGCACTGAGCAGCATAGAGCGCCATCTCGTGGCTGGAGAAGGTAATGTTTTCTCTTGGTTCATTTCTCTTGGTTCATGTCAAATTAATTTTGATAAATAAGTCGCATCTGACTATAAGTCGCAGGACCAGCCAAACTATGAAAAAAAGTGTGACTTATAGTCCGGAAAATACGGTAGTAATTCTCCCGTAACCAGAGGTACACCACAGCAACAAACCAAAATACTCGAACAATATTGGAACACCTTGGCAACCACTCTGAATTTAATATTTATTTAATTTAAGTTAAATAAATAAAAAAACTACAGAATGATCGATAGATGGATGGAACAACATACAGACAGATAGACAGACAACGATAGCACAACAGAAAGAAAGATGCTCAGATATAATGACAGATAGACAGAACAATAGATACAACAATATAATTATAGAATCAAAGTTGGACTGACAGATAAACAGAATGACAGACAGACAGATACAACAGAACAATAGAATGATAGATAACACAACAGAATTATAGATAAAGCAATAGATAAAATGACAGGCAGAGAAGACAGATATACATCATGTGCTTTCATATATATATATATATATACATATACAAGAGTATTCTTCAGAAATGTGTCAGTAATATAACAAATCCATAAAAAGACCAGAACAATAATCATAAAGTACTATGTTATTGTACACAAAGTTATATGCCATAACACAACTTTTATTCATTACATTATAATTTGGTATTCCGTCTAGTGATACAAACCCAACATTCTCTTATGAAAGGGCATAAAATGTCAGCACAGCTGTCAAATCCCCTCTAAGGCAAAGCTATTATCCAATAGAGGAAAAAAGGTCCTGAGTGGCATTTCTCTCTGAGTGAGAAAAACGGACTGGCTTCTTCTAACTTGTTTTTAAGTGTTAAGTATAATAATGTACTTTTCCACTCAATGCGGGCAGTCACAGGTAACTCTGTTTGAGGACTAGGACAGTGTTTTTAATATCAACTTGTCGGTACCAACAAGGCCACCCACAATAGCACCTGTCATTACAATCTCCAAGGTGTTTTCAGATGCTGCAACTATGAAAGCAAACAAAGTAAGTGAATCTGCCGGGGAATCAATGGTAATCAGGCAGGCTGCTGCCTTTTATTTAAAAATAAAACACTATATAAACTGATTCCTAAAGCAACTGTATTACATTTCTTCAGTCGAGAGGGATTTTTCTCTTTGTGTTTTGTTGTTTTATTAATTTTAAAGGAACAGGTCACCCAAAAATAAAGTTTTATTTCTACACCACCATTTACTCACTCAGAAGTGGTTTTAAACCGGAATGAGTTTATTTCTTCTTCTGAACATACATGCTATTTTGAGGAACGTAAAAAACCAAACAGTTGCTGGTCCACTGTGACCTCCATAGTATTTTTTTGCTACTATCAACATTCTTGGTTACATTCTTGAAAAAATCTTCTTTTGTGTTCAGCACAAGAAAGAAATTAATACAGGTTTTGGGACAACGTGACAGTGAGTAAATAATGACAGAAATTAAATTTTAGGGTGATCTACTGTATCTATTGACAGTAATGACAGTAGGCTGCATGTTTAATAGGCCTACTGTCCCTTTAAGACCTGCACGCATCTTATATACAGGCACTTATCGTTTTCTTTCAAATGTTTACTTTGATTTTAGACATAACCAAGTCTACATGTAAAAGATAACTTAGTTAAATAATCAGGTGCTGTTTGACAGGCTTTAGCGTGCGCTGTAAATGCAGTACAGGGAGACAAATGAAATTTGCATTTGAAATTTCTTGAAATTTCCCATGGCCAGGAAGATATTGAACTTCAGCATCCCAATAGGCGAATTGAGTCAAAAAAGTCACTAAACTAATTCCAGACCAGCCTTTTTAGACCGAAGACACCATCATGAACTAAACTCTAAGAGCTGGTTTCCAAAAATAAAGTACAGGGAGAGTGGTTCTTCAGATTTGCCAAGGCAACATCTCCTTTAATCTTTAAAGTGAAGCATTTTCTTAGAAAGTCTTCACAAAAAGTGAACTATTCTTGCCTGATCCGATATCTCAGACAACTAGAACTATCTACTGATCTGATTTTTGTATTTTCATTTTTTTGTAAAGGAATCAGTCCCTGCTTCAGTGCTTTGGTGATATGTATGCTCTCCCCAAATGGATTATTAGAAAATAGCAAAGCATGAAAGTGCTGAACAATGAGACCAGTTATCCTTTATTTCATAGTCAACAGCAGCACCAGGCTTATTCCCATGCCTTTTGAAATAGAAAATCAAAAAGCATACAATGTGTTCCACTGTGGCAAGACAAGCATGCCAAAGAATTGACAACCATAATATTAGCTTCACAAACATTACATAAAATGAACATTATAAATAATGAATGGAAGGAAGGACATGAAACTGAAAGGTGTGATACTTGCTTCCCAATATCACAAACAAATAACTATCCAATGCTTCTATAAAACCAGGTTCCACAGTTGAGTTAACTAATTACAGCTCATAATGCACATCCTTGCATTACAACACACGGAATTGTAATTCCACATGACTGTGACAAAAACTTTTTAAAGAGACTTATGCTTTTTTTTCTAAATTAGAAAGAGGAATGTATTGTGAACCAAATACAAAGCCAAAATTCCTTCCATTTATGTAAAATTAATCAATTCTTTAGCCTTTTTCTATCCTCCAATCACACTATGGCCTGGCTGAAGGACTGAGGTCAGTGCCATCATATTCCAGCTGAACTGCTCTCTCTATAGGTGTTGACCTTTTCCAGATTCTCGAGTCGAGCTTAATAAATTTAAACAACCATGACTGACATGCTCAAAGACGAACAAATCTATCTGGAAAATGAGGTTAACTGTAGTGGAGCTAGAAAATGTGCAGTAGAATGGACATTTTCAAAACACTGTTTTTAAATACTTTCTTTTGTCATATTCTATCTACATTAGCGATTCCTAAGCTGGGCGAGCTTGAGCAGATAACAAGAGTTACTAACACTCACGTTGTGCCAAACCTGTATGCATTTCTTTTGTCTGTAGAATGCGATGGGTTTATACTTGTATGTCTGCCTCTTTTTTTTTCATTATACTGAAAGTGAAAAAAGGCTGTCAAGCTTCTAAAATGACACAGAAGGTTAACATCTCACTGAAGTGGATGATTATTAGTGAACAATTTATATTCCAGTCTATTCCTCACACAGCGCTTCAGAAGACGTATAAAAAATTGTTATATGAACCCCTTTTACAGAGCTTTTTGTCTTTTTTAAAGCTTCAAATTGTCAGTTACCATTCATTCTGTCTGTATAAAAAGGGTGACAACCAGTATTCAAAATCCTGTTTTTGTGTTCCAGCTCACCCAGGTTTAGAATGACATGAGGGTGAGCAAATGTCACACTTTTCATTTCTTTGCTGAACTATTCCTTTAATACCTTCTAGACTATGTTATACAGATAAAGCTGAGCTGTACAGAGAACTACATCTGGACCTCTGAATATAATAAATGCATTTCGCAAGTAAAGACGGGATACTAACAGCACATTTGGAGGATGGAAATGAAAGACAGAGCGTATCATGGACTATGCATCTTCACAAACCGTATATTAATGATGCTTAGAACCCTCAAGCTTGAAATGATGATTCATGAATTTAATAATCCGCCACACGTTTCTAAAGCCACTGGGACACTGGGCGATGTGTTATTATGATACATTCTACAAAGCATTGTTCTTCATCTCGCAAATCCTTGCTGAATGCAAATTGCACTTTGAAAGAAAGATCAACCAAAGCCAGGACAGTACACATCTGAATTACCAAGAAGAATCTACAGAGAAAGGACACAAGTAATACAAGCTTGAATAGTTTTAATCATTAACGATGCTTTGTTTTACAATCCCAACTTTGATACATAAACTACCATTTAAAAGTTTGGGGTTGTTCAGCTTTTTTAATGTTTTTGAAATAAGTCTTTTAGCTTACCTGGCACAGTGTAAAAGCTGAATTTTCAGCAGCCATTAATTCAGTTTTCTTTGTCACATGATCCTTCAGAAATCATTCTAATATGCTGAATTTGTACTCACAAAACATTTATTATTATCAATGCTGAAAATGTTGGTGCCATTTAATATTTATGTGGAAGCCTAAATAACCATTACTTTTTTTCAGGACCTTTTGATTAATATAAAGTATGAAAAAGAACAGCATCTTAACCATCACTTTTGATAAAAAATAAATGCATCCTTGTTGAATAAAACTTTACATTTTTCTATATATCATAGGCTATATATCTTCTTAAAACAAAATTACTGGTTAGATAACTATAACTACACCACTACAAGGAGGCTAAATTATTCTCCATTGATGGCCATCTGAAAATTGTATTCTGAAAATATCATATTCCTATCCTCCGCAACCATTTTTCAACTTTATTATGCTGCCATCTGCCAAGAACACTTTATCTGGCTCAATAAAGTACATCATCTTCAGAAAGCTGTCTTTTAGTAAAAGCGAGAGGAATGTATAAACATTCAAACAGCATGCTAAATATGCTCTACTCA
Organism: Carassius carassius; assembly: GCF_963082965.1. Classification (NCBI taxonomy): domain Eukaryota; kingdom Metazoa; phylum Chordata; class Actinopteri; order Cypriniformes; family Cyprinidae; genus Carassius; species Carassius carassius. The sequence goes on along the minus strand of NC_081803.1, from coordinate 13,013,589 downwards.
TATGACTTAACACTCGTGTTGTAAAGATGAACATATGCAGTGACTATATTTGATCTGGCTATTAAACAATAACTAATACAGTTTCATGTCTCTTTCTTGTAGGAGGATTTTTTGGGCCTGGCTTAGTAGGGGGTGGCTGAACTTTAGCATTGATTTGTAATGGGTCGCTATCCGGGCTTTCACAAGTGATTCATCTGCAACTTTCTTTCTGGAGAACCTACAATACAACTGGACTGTGAAATATGAATTTATTGAACTTGAACTTGAAGTGTCTGATTCATAGCCAATCAAACAAGTTGCAAGAAGCTGCTCGTTAATACGCCTACAGAGAACATCAGCACAATTCAGTATTCCACATTGAAAATGTGCATTCGTTTGGGAAAGATCATCCCAAAACCCACAGAACCTGCTGGACATAACAACTGATAATTTAAGATTCTCATCTACAAGCAGATTTATTTATAAGCGTGTGCCGTGTCCCATTGTGCAGTGACGCCTCGAAGCGCTTCTTTCCATGGATTTCTCTCTTTTCACAGTCGATACCAAATGCAGACTCCATTTTGAAGCCACAATAACCACAATTTCACTTCATGGGGATGTGCTGTCAATAGCAGAAAAGAGTCATCACAAATCCTTCAAGACTTAAAAAAAAATAAGAGAGAGAGATTATACTGTGAATGGGCAATTCTAGACAGATTCTTCCAAAACATTTGTAGCATTTACAGGCCATAATTAAATGATCAGTACTTTTAAATATACACTCAAAAAAATGAAATGTTGGGTTTAATTAAAAATATTATGTCAACAGGTTCCACACAATTTAAGTAATCTCAACAAACAATAATTTAGTTCATTTTACAAAAGAAGTTTAAGTATACTTAACTTAAATCTTAATAGAGTCAACAAACAGCAATTTAGTTAATTGTACATGAAAATTGTAATTAATGATGACAATTTTTTTTAATAATGCCACTTCAGAAACACCACCCCCTTAAATTAGGATTTAATAAATCCATAACACTGAATCAATAAATAAGAGTGCAGCTGCTCAATACAACTCAACATATAAACCATCTCTTAATTACAGTTCATCGCATGTTTGAAACGCAATGTTGCATTTCCAACCATTTGTTTGTATGCTTTCTTGTAAAATATATCAGAACAAGTTCAGTAAATCAAACATGATTTTTTTTTATTACTCACGTACCTATCTAATGGTGCTACACTTCTGCAAGAGGGTGACAGAACAACAATTACCCATAATACACTGCAAAATCCTCAGCCAATGAGATTCAAGTCTCTATTGGTTTTATTAATCTGTTACTTTTATGAAACAATGTTATGTTGGCTGAACAAATAATTTTTAAGTAAAGCTGACAATACACACTTTTTTTGTTGAATGAATTAGGCTAAATTAAGTTCACATTGTTAAATTAATTTTTTTAAGTAATCACAACATGAACGGATTAAGTAAAATTGGCAAAAGTGAAAGTACATTTTTTTTAGTGTAAATTTCACAAGAGGTACGTAAATACACACATCACAGCTTCATTTCATCAGAGATGCAACGAATGGCACCATGAGAGATCATTACAGACAGAATCCATCAGAGCGCATCACTAGGCGTCTTGTTGAGAACAGCATGTTCAAAGGCCAACACAATGATGCCATTGTTCCTTACGGCATTACACTCAGGTCAAAACTCTGGGCTGAAATATACTTTAGTACATCCTGCCCATGCGATATGGAATCAGATGTTTTATCACCAAGTTTCTCTACCCACATATATAATTACACTTCATGGAGGACACTGATGTATCATTTTATTTTCAGAAGAAGCGATAAGGAGAAAGGAAGAGAGTCATGGGTCGGGTAAAAGCATTAATTTGTCTTGTCTGCATTTCAGTCTGAATCACAAGACACACACTTTTATGGTTGCAACATGCTTTGCAATTATTCTGTAGACTTGCGATTTTATGTCTCAAAAGATAGGCAGTGATTTCAGACAATAACTGAAATTATTTTGTGTAATGAAATATTGGAGGTACTTATAGCCTACTTGTTTCTTTTGTTCCCTTGTGTCTAAGCACCTTGTTAAGATACAATAGTCTCTTTCAGTCTTCTCACTTCAGATGTTGTATACATGCATTGCAATGTATGAATAAAAAATGAATCACCATTTGGAGTCACAGTCTAGTGGTTAGCATGTGAGATCTGAATATGTGAAAGCATAAGTACAGTTGTAGCTTCCATTGTGTCCCATTTCATGCTGCCTTAACCTTTGAGACTCAATCTAACATCTTTATTTTTTTTAAATGGCAAAAGTCAGCAGAGACATGGCTTGGTGGGTAGAGCACATGCTCTGACATGCTTGGGTTATAACCCACTTTTCTCAATTCTTCACTTTCCTGTCATGCTAAGAGACATAAAAAAATGATCACAGACACACTGTTAAGTTATGTGTTTGCACAACTAAAAAAAGCGCAACATTGTGCATGGATTTTTTTAAAGCTGAATTTACTTATTTAATTAGAACATATTTTGACTAAAATAAAAATTTATAACAAAAATAATAATAATAATAATAATAACAAAATATGTAAACAAAACCAAAACAAAAAAATATAATAATTCTGCAAATAGAAAAAAAAGATACAATTCTTCTGACCAAAGGAATGCATTTCATTTATGAATACAAGTATTCACTAACCCCACAATGTATAAACACATTGATGTGACTGTGATTCTTTTTTTTCTCTTTTTTTTATGCTTGAACCTTAGTTACTGTCTTTTTCCCAGAAGGCAGTTGGTAGAGAAAGAGGCTCGACCTACTAATTTATCCCTAGAGAGCACTGAGATGATTATGTATTGAGCAAGCAACAACAATTCATGTCAGCAAAAAAGCAACACTGGGGCCTAAAGCAGTTAAAACTGTACAATAAAATAATTTATCTGATTTTTAAGCAGTTTTGTATACATGCTCCAGGTTCAGGTTCATTTTCCTCAGTGACAAATCAAAATTATTTTTATGGTAATCAGCATTCAGCCACAAACACTGCTGATTGAGAATGTGTATTGAGCTTGAAAATTACTGTTTTTAAACATGTATTTTCTACTTCTAAATCATACATTTGCAATCAGGAAGGATTACAGCAATGTGTGAAGGTTTATGTCAAATATTAACAACATTACAAATCACCACTGACATCACAGAGCTTGATTAAATCTTAATTTAAATTCAGAATTAAAATCATGGATTTCCATTTAAGATTAAATCACATTTTTTTACAGGAAAACAAGAAATACATTTAAAGAATCTCAAGGCTGAGCTGAAGATACTGCTCCTGACCATGGGAACTATTTGGACAAAGACTATAAAAGGAAATGTGCGTTATCTTCAGTTTAACAACAAAGGTAGAACTGGTACAACTGTTAAAATAAGTAATTTATCTATTTGTAAGATATGGCATAATAACTGTATTAAAAAATTCCTAATGAGCCTTATTCACCCAGTTAAAGAAAACCCCTGTCTTGATGTATTTTTCAGTGGTGACTGTTAGTCAGCATGATGACTTTAATACAATGGGCCAAACAATCTACGTTTGTGAGCTCTGAAATTGCTTTCCCTACCTGCGGTGCAACGTTTCTTTACATAATCTGAGCCCAGCGTGCAGTCGAGGCAGAATGCAGCCGAGCTTTCATGTCAAACCTGTGCTGAAGGTTTACCTATCAATATAAATTCACAGAAATGCGTTTGCATGAAAATTTCAAACGAGGAGAGGAAGAACAACAAAACAGATGTCAAGTTTAAGATAGTTCCATTCAGACGCCATTGCCCAAAGCATTTGCCGGAATGTTCGTCGGAACACTCTGTCATTACTGTTTGGATATTTGACACAAAAATAAAAACTCTGTCATAATTTACTCACCCTCATATCATTCATAAGACTAATTTTATGGTGTTTTGTGGCATTTTCGGAGCTTGCAGCAATTGTCCACATTCACTGTCATCTTACAGAACAGAAAACACTGGAAAATCTGTTAAACAAAAACCATACAAGTTTGGAGTGACATGGGGGTGAGTGAATGACAGAATTTTGATATTCGCTTGAAAAAACCCTTTATGGTTTAAAATAAATATGGTTGGCCCATATTATGGCTTGTTAATGGCTCATGTGCCTTCATTACAGAGGGACATATTAGGCAACACCAAAGAACAATGAACAGAACCCTTGAGGAATTACAGTACAGTGCTTCTTCATCTCTCAAGTCTTTCATTCTGTGCTGTTTTCTAATAGGTGAATAGGCAAACAAACAGCCATTGTCTCTTCATTTATATTTCAGCATGATAATCAGTGTACATGGCCATATTCCCACAGCTCTCAGCTTTACTTCTGACACACTAATTTTGTAAAACACAAGATCTTAATCTCCTTACCCGACACATGGGATGCCTTTGTTTTGTACTACACATATACTTTTTTCACATTACCATCAGAGATTATGATATTTTCTAACCCTACCGCTAAAGGAACCCTCAAAGAAACCTTTCAAAATTGTTCTACTTACATTTAGACATTAGTTGGTAGGTTAATAAAGCCATTCTTCTTCTGGAAACTGTTGGGTAGACCACACAATTCAGTTGATATTTGGAGCTCCATTCCAAAATATAGTGAGCTGCACACATAGGCATCTCAGGAAAAAAAAAATGACAGACTGGAAGTCATTCATTTCCAATGCAGAGTAGAACGAGAGCTGCATGGAGTATTTATATGGAGTGTATGCAGAAATGTTGTATTTGGTATTTAGCTGGTTTAGGTGAGCATCCTGTTGGTTTACCAGCCTGATTAGCTGAAAAGTGCCCAAAATTCCTTTAAAACAGATAATTCTGACCAGGTTGGGAGAACAGCAAAGAAGCTTAGGCAGAAATGCGCTTTGCCTTCATATGTGTGATGCTGCCTTGCCTGCTTTTTGGCTAAAAACAAAGCACCTGAGGAGGCAGTGTGTAAATAAAGTTACACACGTCTAGAAAATCCTTAGTGTCAGGAGGATGCCTATGATGCTTTAAAAGCTGCAGGCAGCTCGCTAGGTTTTAAAACAGATCACAGGTTTTACTCTCCTTGTGGAGACATCTGGTCCTGACAACATGACGTTATTACCTCTAATCTTATATCTAACAGCATATATACTCAACAGAAAGACTTCTAGTGCTGAATGTGTCATTTGAGAAGGTCACAGTTTTTTTCTGTCGAAAGCTATGTTTAAGGCGAGACAACACAAGTTGACTGCTCATTCATATGAGATGGGGCCCAGAGTACAAAAATTGCCCGTGGCGGACAAGCAGCAAGTGACAGAATCAGCAGAGAGAGATGATATGCAGTGAGGGTGACCGAAGACGAGAGGCCTCCAGAGGGCCCGGACACCAATTTCCACAAGGTCAACTGCAGAGCAGAGAAGTGGTGGTTCACACACACACACACACACACACACACATGGAGCTGTGACGGCTGTTCTAGAACAAGGGGCAGACCTCATCCCAGTGTAGCGGCTTTATCTCACTTCAGTGAACAGGTGATCCTCTGCCTGGCTTCAGTTGGAACCAAAAAATACAGAGATGAAGGCAATAAAACATACATAACGCATAATTCAGTGATTCACCTTAAGTTTCACTTAAAAGACTGTACCACTTTTGATTAAGTTTCAAACCCAACCACTTTCCTGAGTTGTGAGTGTATACATCTTAATCATTATTAACATGAAAGTGTATACATTCATATAAATGTTTTTTTTTATGTTAATAGTTGACCAAAACAATAATTTATTAACATAATAATAATAACTTAAGCTTAATATTATTATTATTAATTGTTGACGCAATTAAAAATAAACACATTTTAGTCACTATAATAACAAATCATTTATAAATGCTGTACAACAACAGTAAAAAAAAAACTTAATAGCTTAATAATAAGATTATTAATATTAATAATCACAGCAAATTTTATTTAAGTTTTTAATAACTTTGAAACTTTAAAATTGCAATAACAACAACAACATGATAATAATAGATGTTTTGTGTTATTGTTGTTATAATAATAACACAACACCACAACTATTATAACTAGTATAGTTTTGTTGCTGCTATTACTTCAACTGCTGTAATTAAAAACTGTTAAATCTGCTTTAGAAACAAGCCAATTTTAAAACATTATCTTCTTTGTAATAATTTATTATTTAATTAATTAATAGAACCTGACAAAAAAGAATCATGTCATTGACTCTTATAAATAAATAAACCTGATTTGGTCTCAAACTCAAGCTCTTTCTGCTAACTTCATTTCAGTTGCATGTCCAGGTATGGGCTGATTTTTCGGAGCTCTTCCCAATAGAACACTTATCGCAAAATGGATTTCCTGACTCGGAAGAAGCTCTTTGTTTTTTACTCACTCTTAATGTGCCCGTAGTTCATTCCTGACACCTCTCCGCACCTCCATGACCCCTGATTGGCAGTCACTGATTCTAAACTCTACGCAAAGCCCGTGTCCCGGAGCTGCTAGACATCTGAGCCACTCTTCTCTACATTTAGACTGTCAGACTCGATGCATCTTCGTAATAAGCTATTATAATTTTGGTATGACTCAGCCCGCAGCCCAGTTTGGCTCATTGCGCATGGTAATTTAGCAGAAATAAGCACTCCTGCCTCTAGGCTTTTCTCCTGTCTTTTAGATAACATCCTCTTTGATAGCATCCTTCGAATAAACATCTTGACGCACTTGGCCTTCTGGCCTCGGGTTACATGTACAAAAGGGATCAGGATCTGGGGCAGGTTGCTATGCTGGAAATGAATAGATTAGGCAAATCTTACCATTCCTGTAGATCACCGTAAATGTGATCAGAGCAAGATGCTAAATGCATTTGTTTTATTTAGGTGTTTATTTTTCGAAACGTTGACATTCCTTGCGCCTGCATGCCAAATTACATTTCACAGCAATCCTTCCTCAACCGCACACAGTCCGTTTATGTAGTTATGAGCTTCATAAGGCAGCGAACAATTCAAGTGAATTGCACAGCATGAGCATCCATGCAGTCCATTGGGGGAAATGTCACACAGTGCACTTGTGCACATGGCAGTGATATAGTTTGCTCCAATTTTTGCAACTCTCAGTTTAATACGTTGCACAAATTGGGAGGTGTTGCCCTTGACAATGCTTTAAGGGTCAAAGACAAATGAGAATATACAAAATGAATTAAAATATGTATTAAATAAGTATAAATTAGAAGTGTCATCTGATGAAACCCATGAAAAATAATAATAATAATAATAATAATTATTATTATTATTATTATTATTATATATATATATATATATATATATATATACACACACACATATTTCTTTTCTTAATTATCATAAAAAAGTAAAACATTAAAAGTTTATCATACAGGAGCAAAACATTACAAAAAATATTACATTGTTATTATTATTATTATTATAAGCTTAAAAGCATAATTTAATCTTCATTATATTACTACAGTTGTACAGTCCTGATATTTTAATGAATTAATAGAACTTGACAAAAAAATTCTAAATTCAACCTTCAAAACTGAATGACAGACTCAAAATCTAATCATTAAGGGAAGAGATCATGTGCCACAGTAAATAAGACAAATTCTAAATGGTACATAATTCCAAAAAGGTTGTCATCCCCTGCCATTAGTTCTAGCCCGTAATAAGTGTTTCTGTGAATCATCATGCTTTTTCACTGTTGCTGGGCTCTGCTTTCATTTAGAGGAGGGAAACAAGGCCATTGTCCATCAAATGTCTGCAAGCACATCCCCAATAAAAAAGTTGATCACGACTCTCAGTCACCTGCCAAACTAAACCATTTTGTGCTGATAGTGCAGCAGCTGCCACAGCATAGTCAGTTTGTCAATGTCTTTAAACTCATGCTCAATTCATGCTCTCTCAGAGAGACACTGTGAAAACTGAAATGACACTTAAAAGGCTTAGTTTTCTATTTTAATATACTTCATTTATTCTATTCTATTCTATTCTAATAATTTAAGTTTGAAAAGACTTTATGTAGCTTTAAAGTTCCACTTTTATATAAAAGAAAAGTATAATATAATATAACAATGCTTCTAAAAAAAATTTCTTAAGAGAGTAGTGGTATTTCAGTAAAAGCACTATAAAAGCTATTGTAGTTGCAAGAATTTACGAATTGGCATTTAAAAAAAATAATTCAATCTACAAAATATACACAAAGCAAACAAAAAGAAACATTAAATTGGTATATAACAACAAGCTCCACTCCTCTTTCAACTGAATTATTTTGAAAAACATCTTATTTTTCTAGTACATTCAAAAAAAGCTTAACTGGTAAACATGGAGGAGTAATACTCAATCCAGCACAGCTATTACACCGTGTCTGTCCCCCTTGCTCTCTCTCACAAACATACACACAAATAGTCTCACAGCAACAGCCCAAAGTGACACCGTGCATGACAATTAACCCAGAATTATTTTGTTAATGTGTTTACTTGGCAGTCGTAGCTTCCCATGCCTGCCAACCGGCGGGCCGTTTGGTGAAAAACGCAAAAGGCTAATGTACAGGTCCAGTGGGATGGTTAACTCCCACAGAGCAGTTTGACCACTGTAAGGATGGCACTAAATGAAATTAACATTTCCAGGGCTGTGAAGGATTAATGAGTAGTGTTCATCTATAATTGACCATTAGTAATGGTAAAATAGATAACAAAGCTCTACTATCGTATTGCGGCCTGGTGATTTGAAACTATCCAGCATTATAATACTCCAATAATAAACTTAATACTTAATAAACCAACTCTGTTTATGAGGAATATAATCAGGGGAGCTAAAGGTCTGAAAATACGAAATAAATAGCAACACATATAATTTCACGCCGATTCATGAGATAATCACAATGATAAAAGGTTGATTTTTAGGTAATCATTTAATCATTTTGACAATGTTGCAGATTGTAGCTAATGAGAATCCCTGAAATAATCACATACATTCTGAAACAAAACAGTGGCCAAAAACTGCTATAACAGGGAATTAATTAAGTGTGAGCAAATTGCATCAACAATGACACATGAAGGAATGTTCCAATCACAGCGGGCATTCATTTCTGAAAAAATCCTGTACTAATATTGCAGCTGCACTAACAGGAAAATACAAACGGGACTAAAAGCAAAATAATAAAGGAGTTATAACATTTTAAAATGAAAGGTTATGAAATCTGAAAATTGTTTACACTTCCCAAAGTGGTTGGTTTGAATTAGCATTTTCTAAAAGGGATACTCCACCCCAAAATGATATTGTTGTCACTTACCCCCATGTCGTTCCAAACCCGTAAAAGCTTCGTTCGTCTTCTGAAACTGTCCCATAGACTGCCAAGTAAATAACACTGTCAAGTTCCAGAAAATTATGAAAGGCATCGTCAGAATCGTCCATCTGCCATCAGTGGTTCAACCGTAAAATTATGAAGCAACGAGAATACTTTTTGTAAGCGAAGAGAAAAAAAAGACTTTATTCAACAATTCCTTTGTCAACAGGAACGGTACGGTTGAACCACTGATGGCTGATGGACTATTCTGACCATGTCTTTCATACTTTTCTGGACCTTGACGGTTTTATTTACTTGGCAGTCTATGGGAAAGCTTTTACAGCTTTTACAGGTTTGGAACGACATGGGGGTAACTGATTGATGACAAAATTTTGGGGTGGAGTATCCCTTTAAGAGAACAGCTGACCAAAAAATTTACATTTGCTGAAAATTTACCACTTTCCAGCCATCCAAGATGTAGATGAGTTTTTCTTCATTAGAACAGATTTGTAGAAATTTAGCATTGCAGAACTGGTTCACCAACGGATCCTCTGCAGTGAATGGGTGTCATCAGAATGAGAGTCCAAACAGATGCTAAAAACAATAAAATAAACCACAAGTAATCCAGACAATTCCAGTCAATTAATTAACATTGTCATGAAACGAAAAGCTTTATGTTTGTAAGAAACAAATACACTATAAAAGGCATTTTAAACTTTAAAACGTTACTTTTAGTCAAAATACAAGTCTATAATAACGCTTCCTCCAGTGAAGAAGTCACTCATATCAAAATCAACTGATATATTTGTTTACAAATGTTTTGGATTATTTTTGCTCATAAACTGTTTAAATTAAATTTAAATTAAATGTATCCCAATTCAGATGAGATGACTTTTTAACTGAAGAAAGCAATACTCTTTCTTTTTTCTTTTTATTTCTTTTTTTTTTATCCAGAAGCAACGGTGTAAAGTTAAAAACATCTCGATAGATTTGTTGTTTAAAACATGCAGCTTTTCACTTCACAAGGTGTTAACTGATGGACTGGGTTTGTTTGAATTACTTGTGGTTTATTGTGTTCTTTTTATCAGCTGCTTGGTCTCTCACTCTAGCGGCACCCATTCACTGCAGAGGATCCATTGGTGAGCAAGTGATGTAATGTTAAATTTCTTCAAATCTTTTTAGATGAAGAAACAAAGTTATCTTGGGTGGCAGAAGGGTGAGTACATTTTCAGAAAATGTAAATTTTTGGGTGAACCAATAATTAAAATATTACCAAAATGAAATTGCTACATCAGAAGTATTTGCATATGTTGACGAATTTTACTACTAAATCATCCACAATGGTCTTTTACCTCGATTTTTAAATGTAAAAACATAATCATTATAAAAATAAATAAATAAAAATAGTCACATTTCAGTGAAAATTTGTCCACAGGTCTAATTTTGATAATCTACTCAAGCTTGTTAGCTAATTAATATGAGAATTTGTCTGCACATGCCACAATGCTAGTTAAAGGACACCTGCAGCGCCACCATGCTAAACATTTCACCACAACACAAAAGCATTTATAAACCATAATTTATAAACCACGGATGGTAGACTCACAGTTACTTGTGCAGTCAAACTGTGAGAGAAAGTTCCCAAAATAAAATAAAAAAACATTGCAGCTTTTTGACTGAAGCTGAATGTGGGCCAGTTACTATCAACAGAGATGGGAATAGTTGACAAAATTAGAGCTGCTTTCTGTGTATGCAGTAGCATGATCTAATGTGCATTACTAAAATGATTACTACCATGGCACACTGTGAAAGCACAGACTTCATGAGTTACATAAATAGAGTACAGCAGTTATTATTTTTAACATAGCTTAAGCATGTTTCAATAAAAAGAAAAAAAAGATTAGTGAAGATCACTAATTCACAGTTTTAGATCTTCAAAAGCAGAAAAAAGCAAGCGGTTGAAGGAAAAAGTTGCTTGCATCGAGACACATAGGCAGTCAAGGGAGCTCAGTGTGATTTAGACACTTTGCCTCTAATGCAGTGGAGACTGACATTATGTTGTCATCAAGCATGTCACAACCTTAGCAACCATTAGCACGAACTCCGCTGATCAAAGTCTGTCTGCCAAACTGATCTAAAGTCTCGCTCTGTGTTCTTTGACTTTTCAGGGACAACGTGTGGCTTTTTGAGAGAACCTCTCAAGGGAAAGTCACACATGAAAAGATTAAAAGGAAAATCTTCTTTATAAAGGTGAACACATAATTATATGCTTCATATATACTTTGATTCAGACAGAGAAAGTGCATGTAGGTAAGTCTGGAAATATTTTGTGTCATCCAAATATGAAAAACAATCACAATTTACTCACCCTAATGTCATTCCAAACCTGATTTTCTTTCCTCTGCAGAACATAAAAGGACTTATTCTGAAGAATATTCTTGTAAAACTGAAGTACAAGTACCACTGATGGACAGCTAGGGCATATTTTCATATCATACAGAATGTCAGTCTGTTCCTCTCCAAAAGCTATTATATGTCTTTAGTAGACTCAAAGCAAGTCATATGGATCATTTTCTGCGATTTTATTTCATTATTCTTTATATAATATTATAGTATTTAGAAATATTTCTAAAATATTTAGCTTTTATTATAGTTTTATGTGCTTTTGTTATGTTCCTTTTCTTTTCCTTTGATATTATTTTTAATTTCAGTTTTAGTAATTCTAGTCCATCAACTCTTATGTTCAATTAGATGCCAAGGCAACATTTTATGTGTGTGTGTGTGTGTATATATATATTTTTTTTCATCTAATATTTATATTTTATTTTACATCAGCTTATATTACCAAAATAATTGACATAAATTTTAATTATTAAAATGTAATATTGTGTTACAAGTCAAAGCCAAAGATTTAGGGGGAAAAAAGAGGGTAGTAATTGAAGTAATTGAAGTCAGATTTGTTATTTTTGGGAGAATATGGATATTATCCAGCATTGTTGTTTTTGGGTTAAACTGACACTACATGACAAATCACAGTTGAAGAGTTAATTTGCTGTTTGTGACCAAGCGTGCATGAGAGACATGGTGACAGTGAAAGCATTTCATATGACCTTGTTCAAATTTAACCAAGTTTTAAGTTTCAGACTGAAAAAACTGATGCTAAGTTTCAGTAAATTGTAATCTAAAGTGAGGTCAAAATTCACAAAAAGGTATAATGTCAAAACATATTTTGTTACTGATATGAGGTTATAACCAACACGGTATGTGTTTTCTCTCCAAGACAAATAAAACGGACATATAATCCAGATATTAATTTACTATCATCAGATCCTCAGAGGGATTTTCCTAATACTTTGATCCTGTGAACAATTAAATACATTCGTGCTGACTATTAAAAAGAACATCAGATTTGAAAAAAAGAGAAAGAAAAACATTTGACAAAAACAGACAAAAAAGGTCCCTCACTTATCAGAAGTTCGGAAGGCATTATGCAAATTAGGAGTTAACACCAGATAACACCGGTTCATGTACAAACTGTGTCTGGTGTGATGTCTCAGAGCAGACAAAAAGAAAGTTATAAGAACATGGTTGGTATCCGTAATGCCCAACAGGCTATTTTTTAGATGTCTTGGAAAAATCATTCTATAAAGTGAGCTCAGGTTGAGCGATCTGAGGATTAAGGGATAAAGCCAGACTTTCATCTCCGACTTTATCTTGTGGTAATGTGAAATATAGTGAGTGGATGGTTTGTCCTCTACACTGCCTGTCCCCTTCCCTGCACTGACCTTTACATTTATAACAGGCTCTTAGAGGAGGCAGGCCTGCTCCTATCATGAAGGCTGTGTGCTTTAAAGAACAGCACCTTTAACTGTGCTGAGATGAGAGCCACCTGAGTGAGAAAATTAGCCTTTCTTCACAAGAGCTCCCCAAATACTGAGAAGAAATACAACTGCAGATTGGAGGAGAGAAGTGAAGAGAATGAGAAAGTACTGTTATTGGGCACAGTAACTATGAAAAGGCAGAGCAGGGTCAAACCACAGGAGCTAGACTAATGTTGTTCACTTCATTTTATGAATTAAAAAGAGAAAGAGTGAAAGAGCACACGTAAAGCTCAGACTCAAGAACTAAAGACTTCTTTTTCCAAATTAGACCAGAATGGATTTAAAATGGGCTGCATGCTTGTGTGCTGATTTTCAATGTCTTTAAACTTTAGGTCATTAAAACAGCTGTTGTCCTTCCTTGTGCTAAATCACAGCTGTCAAATAAAATAGCAAATGGATGCACATTAACACAGGAGAAAAAAATAAATAATGACAGAGAATACACAAATTAGAGAGAAATCTCTAACATTCGCCAAGTGAACAGTTCTGTTCTTTTATATTTACAATAGTTCCATAAGCAGTGCAAAAATGTCAGTTTTCAAGTCAATTTTATAAGGCCTTTTAATATAAAGAACTGAGTTCAGTTCAATCTACATAATATGCATGTGATGTTAAATTACCACAGTAGCTAACCTTCATTCCTTGTTACATTTTAGACACCCAGTGTAAAATGTATGTCACCTCAACAGTTCACTTACTTCTGATATCTTAAATAGCTTTCAAATATTGTTCAGCTTTGATGGCCAAACTTTCAGTGAAGGTCTCTTACTCTCCCAGTCGAGAGTTTGATGAGACCATATTTTCTTGAATCTGAGCACAAACAAACACCTTAAACAAGGCTACAACATGGCCTCAGCCTTGGTGATAACATGGCTACTCTTTAAAGAGAGATTTTAGTTTACCTTTTTTATAAAATACTTCTGTTTTCCTTGGATTTGGTCTCAAACAGTAAGTTCACACAGCAAATGGAACAGTGGTCAGTGCAAGACAAAAATAATTCAAAACAAAACAACCGATAAAATAATCTCTGACCAGGACCCCAAAAAAAAAACTTTACAATAAGGGACACCATGTGACATCCAAGACAGCAGCCAAATGAAAACTCATTTAGAAAAACCCTGACAGCTATCACTGCATGACGCATTTTACTCCCCAATACAATCCTGTAACGGGTCCAGGAAATGAGAAATGAGTTCTTGTGGTAAAATCACTGTTTCTGACGCCAACCTGAACACAGCAGGAAAGAGGGCATCCATTATACATACAACTGAACTCCTGATGGATAGGATATGCATGATAAGTGGGGGCTCTTGCCCTATGTGAATACTGGGAGTTCATCAAGTTCTATTTAAAAATGAGCATGACGAGCCAGGGGTGACAGGAAACAATCAAGGCTGCCGAGAGGCTTTATAATTGTTTCTGCATTGTGAAAAAGAAACTGTTAAGCTATTCTAATTATGAAAACGAAAACATTAAGCTATGGCAATGAAGTCAGAGCAAAGTTTTAAGCAACAAATTGGTATCCTATTGAGCATAGAACAGTAATCACATTGAAATCAAGACACATAATTTAAAAGCATATCAGAGCAAAATATATTAACCCTAATTAACTTAGTCTAAACATTTACTTTAGTACAACAGTTACACATATTTAAATACACATACCATTCAACGGGTACAATTTTTTATGTTTTTGAAAGAAATCTGTTATACTCATCAAGGCTGCATTTATTTGATAGTTGATACAATTAAACAATACAGTAAAAACTGTAATATTGTGAAATGTTATTACAGTTTGAAACAACTGTTTCTTTTTCAATATATTGTAAGATGTAACTTCTTCCTATGATGACAAAGCTGAATTTTCTCTAGTCTTCAATGGCGCATAATATACATAAATAATTTTAATATGCTGATTTGGTGCTTAAGAATATAAGCATATATCTGATAATAATTAATCTAATTAATAATCGCAATTACAATTTCAAGGGAATAATCGACAACGATGATTTTTGTCATAATTGTGCAGCCCTATTAAAAGCCAAATCAAACCATAGTGTCCAAAGGAACAACCAAAACATCCTTGCAATGATCTATAGATTGCACTGAAAGTGGGCTCATTTTTGAACAGCATTTGTACCCTTCAGATATTCTAATAGAGATCAATAGTTTGTTAGAATGAATGAATGAACCAACAAGCACTCCCTATCTGCCGTATGTGCTGAAACACAGTTGGGAAGGTGAACGCCACAACGTAGCAGAGCAGAATACTGATTTCCAGTTTGGCAGCAAGAAGCCCCTTGGCCAGTTTGATCTAGGCACAGCCATGTGCAACAGCATGGAGCCAGGTAATCACTAACTTTCCTCCTTTCTCTGAGGGGGTGGAACCACAAACCTGCAGCCCATTCTCAACCTCTCAATTTCTCCGTACAGCAACTTAAACAATGCCCTAAAAAATTAATTCCCTCACAGATGCACACACACAAAATGTATTTAGGACATTCTTCAAAGGGCCAGGTGTACAGCTGATAACAGGGGAGAGGAATTTAACACTGCTCTTTCTCTGTCGACAATGGTTTAATCACTACTTTCAAATCCAACAAATCCCCAATATAGCTTGTTTTAACAGCGATGAGCAGCGGCGGTTCACTGAAATCATAATCATCAAAGAATTGTCATTTGAGAAGGCTAAATATTTTATGTACAACCAAACAGCTATTTACTATTCTCTGTTTCTGAACACATGACCTAAGCATGTGAAAATGCACAAATCATATCAGTGAGCTGTATTATTATCTCATCCAGATGCACTTCAGTTGTAAGGTTAGTAAAAGATTTAATTCAAAGCTATGATCAGTTTTTCTCAAGATATTTCATGGGGCTCTACTCCAATTCCAAAGCCAAAATTCTGTGACATGGGTGAAATGAGCAAATGAATCTTGTTAATTGCTTCTAAATGACTGAATTTATTTGCATCCTCAATTAAAAATAGCCAGAGCGGACCCACTTTATATTAAGTGGCCTTAACTACTATGTACTTACATTTTAATTAATAATTTAGTACAATGTACTTAGTGTACATACATGTTTTTACATTGTAAAAATGTAATTACATCTGTATTTAATTTCTGTAATTACATTTATAATTACACTGTTGACCCATACTTTACACCTTAACCCACCCTTAAACTTACCCATACCTCCAACCCTCTCCCTAACCTTACCCCTTTCTCACCTCAATAGCAGCAAAAGTGTTTTACAATACAATATGAACACAATAAGTACATTGTACTTATTTTTTTATGTAAGTACATAGTAGTTAAGGCCACCTAATATAAAGTGGGACCCCCATCTCAATTCAACATGAACACAATAAGCACATTGTACCTAACAATATTTATTTATTTAAACAAGTACAAGTACATATTAAAGACAACCTATATAAAGCGAATTCTAAACATTTAACAGACACCAACCTTTGAACATTATGGTGTATGATATATGGGTTGTCATGTCCTTCTTGATTAAGTGGTTAAACAGGGGTCTGTTTTCTTGATTAAGTGGTTAAACAGGGGTCCTGTTGATCCTGAGAGGAAAATTGTATCTTTCCTTACGTGAGAAAAATGGAGAAGCATCTTTCAAGCATTTAGAGTATATTACAGCTGCTCATCTACAACAACTGAGTGAATTAGTTCATCATCTGCTGTGTCCAAGGAGTACAAGTATCTCTAGTTACTCTCCTACACAATGATTTCTGATCTATGCTACACAAAGTAGTAAGCCAATTAAGTTGCAGTAACCTTATGAACTCGAAGCTATTCTGGTTATTAAATGGGAGAACATTCTCAAGATGAAGAAATCAAATCTAGCATTGGGTAGAGCTGATTACATGAACATTCAGGCTATGATCAGATTATATAGTACGCCATGGGACAATGGGCTTGGCAAGGGCTTGGGCGCCGCGTTGCATTCTGGGATGTGGCGGGCATGTTGATAAACAAATAAACAGAACGAACATACAAATTTAAACAGGGCCCACTGGTACAACCTGAACCGGGGACCCGCAAACCCCAACTACGGCCCTGTTTACAGTACAAACCTTGTAAGTGAACTATGAGGGCAAAAAAACAAAACAGAAACAAAATAATCATTCATTAATCGTAATCGAGGTAAAATGTTCAATTAATCGAGGTTTTGACTTTAGGCCATAAACGTCCAGCCCTAGAATATATTCAGACAAGATGTGTTTCTTGAGTTTAACTCACAGATGAGGTTCTTGTCTTCATTTTATCTGTCTACTCCCGAAGAATATGAAAACAGGAGAGTCAAAGTCTCCAGGGAACTGATTCCATCAATCTCTGTCTCAGTAAGCTGTCTAAATATTATATGTTAGACAAAAATAAACTCTCCTCCACACAAACTGTTCCAAAACGTTTAACACTAAGAAATATATATATATATATATATATATATATATATATATATATATATATATATATATATATATATATATATATATATATATAATGGAGGCTTCAGTCTAGATTAAAATGTAACTCCATGGAACAAAAGCAGCCAGGTTTTCAGAATTGCTCTTATTGTTTTTCACTAAAGAATGTAAGTTAATTACAAAGTAAATGACGAGTGAATGACAAAATTCTTCTCATACATTTGATGCGTCTACGAATGTTGACGAGGCTTATTTTTTAGCCTTATTCTTCAGCTAGTCTAGAGTATACCAAGTCTTTTCAAGTCCAGGACTCTAAAAATTGTGGCAAAACATATTAAGGAGCATGTGTGCAAATGTGTATTATATGACATTTAAGGTCTCTTAAATTGTTTAAACATTTCAATTATTTTAAGAGGTCTTACATTTGGGAATGAAAAAAACAGTAATTGCAAAACTGCTTGCCTAATGTTATTATTAAACTTCAAAAGGCCATTACTTAATTAAATATGAGCACTGCACATTTCAAAGTAAAACACTGCATTTTCATGCATTCTGAAGGCTTGTGGTTTCAGAGCAGTTAATCACAATCAATGAATACTGCATGTTTCTGCCAAGAAATTGTTTATGATTGACATTAAATGATTCATGTCAGTGTTTACCATGCTTATTGTAATATGTTTTAGGCGGCCGTAGGAGTCCATATTTTATCCCTGTTCTGTGTGAATGAGCAACCAGCAATAGTAAACACATTTCAGAATAAGAGTCTTGGTGTATTTCGGACTTGGTTATTATGAAAAGTTCTGAATTATGCATTAGTTCTGCAAAAGTTCTGCATTATGCATTATAATCCTGATTAAAATGACAATTTAAAAGAAAAAATCTCAGAAAAATCTCAGACGGATTTAGAAGTTTTCCATCTGAATTCTTAATTTTACTAGTATTAGCATATACAGTTTCAAGCAGACATGAAAAATATTTAAACACTTAGTGTTCTGTTTACATATAAATTAAAGTTAAAATTAAAGTGATTTTTGAAAAACGCTTTTGACCACAAGACAAAACAAACTCACAGCCAATCGGCATTAAGGGGTGTGTCTAGTAATGATAGGGAGAAGAGGGCTCTCAGTGACAGATATTAGCAGATCGACTATAGATAGTGTGTTATAACAGTGACATTTTAAGAGGAACAAACCATTTAAATGAAAGGTTACAATATCAGGCAAGAGGAAGGACCCGCGTAAATATTGGAGCTGTTTTCCATTGGTGGAGAAACTCAAGGAGCGTAAGGGAATCGGACGCCAAGGTTGCTTTTTTTTTCTTAAATGGTGAGTTGCGTTGATTTTGCTTTTTCACATAACTTTTCTGTGTTGGCTTCTGTTTGAATATGCTGTGGCTGGCAGGCATAGCAGATTTCGCCATTGTTGCTGCCAGGGTTGTGTACATACGTGTGGGGCGGAGCTATCAAAAGAGGGGCGAAGTCCTGTTGGTGTATACATACAGTCGGCATCTAGTCATAGCTGGGGGCGTGGTGAGGGCGGAGTCGGCGTGGGGGAAAACACTGCGAACATCGTGTGTATCTGAATGACAAAAATGCACATATTGAGCGCTCATTCCCAGAGACGCGTAGAACAATTTTAGTCTCTTTTAACTTTAATATTCATGTACACAAGTCCATATCGATATTTGATTCATTTTACAGCCCTAATATAGATGTATTCATTCAAAAAAAAACAAATTTCGTGACGTTCTGCTTTATACAGCAAGTTCTATTTTTGACTGGATTCCGCGATTCAATCGTTTAGCAAACACAGACGGGGTGAATTTATAAATGAAAGTGTAAAAGTTCTGACACAAAACTAAGTTGTTACGTGTCCACACACTTTTTTAAGTGGGTAAACGGGTTTATGTTCGACACTAGGCTAACGTTACATAGTTTTGCTTAAGGTAGAATGATAAGGCTAATTATATATACATGCCACTTTCTGAAACAACCTTACACAGTTTTGATAGCGTTAATAATGAACACAATGTTAACGTAGCCTGCCTGTGATGAATGCTGACTGGACACATTTCCACAACTTCCCTTGATCATCCTCACAACTTATTGCTTGTAGCCATTTTGTCATCCTTTCCGGTTCTGTATGTTTATTAGGAATGATGTAGAACTTAATTTCATAATTTGTTAGTTTATTGGTGGTACAGAAAACGACAACAACTCTTCGGCATGATTGTCCTGTGTATTTCAATTGGTGCCAACGCAATGTCTTCCCCCACGGGCTAAATTCACATCACGTGACGGGTCGTTCCCAGACCAACCGTCTGTATCTATGGGTGTGTTTGTTTTGGTGCTTTCAAATATCGACATCATTTCACAAAAATCACTTAGTGCACCAGCACCTTAAGTAAACTAAAAAAAATTAATGGCCTCCTAAATTTTTCAACTCAGAAAATCTTAGGAAAAAAGCAAGTTTCAAGCCCTTAGTCTATACGATTTCAAAATGCTGTGAGTTATTCTAATGTACTTGTAAGGGCATTCTGCTGTAAATAATGTGAGATTAGAATGTTGATTTAAAAACAACAGAAACACTAACTTCTCTTGCCTTTCATATACTGCAGCTCAGTAGAGCACAAATATTTGACATTGTGAATGCATGTCAAAGCAATATAAATGACGGTACAATGACAATAGCTATTTTGTAGTTCACTTCTATTTAATGTGTTTTCTTTGTTTGATGCAAATCAAACATTTATTGCACAAACAAATAACCACTGCTGAATATTAATCCAATGCCAGCTTGGAAACATTTTACTCTCCACCTGGGGTCTCGAGGGAAAGTAGATGCTCAAGTGAAGCTCAAGTGAAATTCAGAATCCCTGCTGTTGCTCTCAAATATCAAGCATCTATTCTGCCACACACACTCACACAGGCTGTCATATCTCCACTGTATTTCAAGATCAGCTTTGCCATCAGCAATACACCTGTTATCGCAGTAATGCAGCCACCTCCTCGCAGCAGTGGTTTATGGTCTCAGTGCCTCACACACACACACACACACATACACACACACACACGCACACAGATACATACACTTGTGCCCTCGTACAGGCAGAAAATAATGGGCAAGGTGAGGTAACCTCACATGGATATACAGGTTATGTATTAATTTTTACAATAATTAAATAAATAATACATAAACAAATTGCCAATTGCAATAAGCTGAAATATAATATAAATATAACAAATTAAGTATAAAAATACAGTTCATCACTTCAGGCATATATTACCCTCTGATTTTAAGAATTGTCAACTACCCCATCCAGCCTAAACTCACACACATAATACAAATAACATCAGAGAATACATGCTACCTCAGCATATTTTGCACACACATCCATCCTTTCGATTGCAAGTACATGGACTCACTCTACCTCTACAGGTCTTTGCACATGCACGTCTTCCTTGTTTACATTGCACACTGCGCACTTTATACATGCATTGTTTTGGTTCTTGCATTTTTCAGTTACTTTTTTTTTAAGGTGTCCTTGTAGCAGTGTAATTATACATATACGTACTGAGCAATATTAATTAACTACATGTATTTACTATATTGTTAGGGTAAGGATTTGGGTTTGGGTACTTGTATGTAATTATCCATAATTAATTGTTATTATAATAGTAAGTACATGTAACATATAACAAGGACACCTTAAAATAAAAAGTTACCCATTTTTCTTTTGCTCTAAAGTAATCTTGTAATTGTTGTAATTGTGTAATTGTTTAATTCATGTACTGTGTCTTTTATTCTTACAGTATGACTTTTTGTAATGAACCAGAACTCGACATGGGATCCATAATGCAGGCTTTATTATAAAGGCTCGTAGTCGTACAGGCAATGGTCGGAACCGGCAATATCAACAGCGTGGGCAGAACAGAGAATCAAAATCCAATAACAAGCAAGGGGTCGGTAGGCAGGCAGCAAAGGTACTTAAGAGATAACAGACAAGATCGGTGACAGGAAATCAAACACGGGTAGTAACGCTCAGAAATGACAGACACAGCAAATCAAGACTTCGCGTTTGAACTATGGTGGAAGTCCAGCTTATATACATTACATTTACATTTACATTTAATCATTTAGCAGACGCTTTTATCCAAAGCGACTTACAAATGAGAACAACAGAAGCAGTCAGGTCAACAAGAGAACAACAACAGTATACAAGTGCCATGACAAGTCTCAGTTAGTCTAGTATAGAACGCATAGGTAGGTTTTTTTTTTTTTTTTTTTTTTAATTAAAAGACAAGAAAAGGAAAAGTGCTAGTGTTAGTTGGTTAAGTGCAGGCGAAAAAGATGAGTCTTTAGCTGTTTCTTGAAAATGAGTAAAGACTCAGCTGTACGAATTGAGATTGGGAGGTCATTCCACCAGCTGGGGACAGTCCAGGAAAAGGTCCTTGAGAGTGATTTTGAACTTCTTTGGGATGGTACCACAAGGCGTCGATCACTTGCAGAGCGCAAACTTCTGGAGGGCACATAAGATTTAACCAATGAGTTTAGGTAAGTTGGTGCCGTGCCAGTGGTCGTCTTGTAGGCTAGCATCAGTACCTTGAATTTGATGCGAGCAGCTACTGGTAGCCAGTGTAACCTGATGAGGAGCGGAGTAACGTGAGCTTTCTTTGGCTCATTGAAGACAACCCTCGCTGCTGCATTCTGAATCAATTGCAGAGGCTTGACAGTACATGCAGGAAGGCCCGCCAGGAGAGCATTACAATAGTCCAGTCTGGAGAGAACAAGAGCTTGGACAAGAAGTTGGGTTGCTTGCTCTGACAGGAAGGGTCTAATCTTCCTAATGTTGTATAAGGCAAACCTGCAGGACCGGGTAGTTGTAGCAATGTGGTCTGTGAAGCTTAACTGATGATCCATCACAACTCCTAGGTTTCTAGCTGTCCTCGAAGGAGTAATGGTTGATGAGCCCAGCTGTATAGAGAAGTTGTGATGAAGCAATGGGTTAGCTGGAATCACCAGGAGTTCTGTCTTCGTAAGGTTAAGCTGAAGGTGATGGTCATTCATCCAGCTAGAGATGTCACTCAGACAGGCTGAAATGCGAGCAGCTACCGTCGGGTCATCTGGTTGGAATGAGAGGTAGAGTTGGGTGTCATCAGCGTAGCAGTGATAAGAAAAGCCATGCTTCTGAATGACAGATCCTAATGATGTCATGTAGATGGAGAAGAGAAGTGGTCCAAGTACTGAGCCTTGAGGAACCCCAGTAGCAAGGTGGTGAGACTTTGAAACATCACCCCTCCAAGACACACTGAAGGATCTGTCAGAGAGGTAGGACTTAACCCACAGGAGTGCTGTTCCAGAGATGCCCATCTTTCTGAGGGTGGACAGGAGAATCTGGTGATTAACAGTGTCAAAAGCAGCAGAAAGGTCCAGTAAGATGAGTACCGAGGATTTTGAAGCTGCTCTTGCTAGTCGCAGGGCTTCAGTAACCGAGAGCAGAGCAGTCTCAGTTGAGTGGCCACTTTTGAAGCCAGATTGGTTGCTGTCCAGGAGGTTGTTCTGTACAAGGAATATAGAAAACTGGTTGAACACAGCTCGCTCAAGTGTCTTTGCAATAAATGGAAGAAGGGATACCGGTCTGTAGTTTTCAAGAAGCGCTGGATTTAGTGATGGTTTCTTGAGCAGTGGGCTTACCCGAGCCTGCTTGAATGCTGAGGGAAATGTTCCAGAGTGAAGAGAGGAGTTGATAACGTGAGTAAGCAAAGGTATGACTGAAGAAGAGATCGCTTGAAGGAGGTGAGTGGGGATCGGATCAAGTGGACAAGTAGTAGGATGATTGGACAGGAGAAGTTCGGAGACGTCCATCTCTGAGAGTGGGGAGAAGGAGGAGAAAGAGTGTGCATCGGTCATTGTGAAGTTGTCCTCAGTCTGCGGTGTGGAGAATTGGCCGCTGATGGATCTCGTCTTATTTGTGAAGAAAACTGCAAAGTCGTCCGCTGTAAGAGTCGATGGAGGAGGTGGTGGCGGTGGATCAAGAAGAGAAGAGAAAGTCTTGAAGAGTGTCCGAGCGTCACAACAGCTGTTAATTTTGTTGTGGTAGTAGGATGTTTTAGCCGTGAAGACATTTGCAGAGAAGGAAGAGAGGAGAGACTGATACACACTGAGGTCTGTAGAGTTTCTTGATTTCTGCCATTTCCTCTCTCCAGCCCTGAGTTTAGAGCGATGTTCACGGAGAACCTCAGACAGCCAGGGGGCAGATGGGGCAGTGCGTGCTGGTCTAGACAACAGTGGGCAAAAGTTGTCCAAGCAAGATGTTAAAGTGGAGCAAAGAGTGTCCGTAGCGCTGTTCGTGTCCAGAGCAGAGAACTGAGAGAGTGCAGGAAGTGAGGATGAAACCACAGAAGATAGGCGAGATGGAGAGAGTGAGCGTAGGTTCCGTCGAAAGGTGACCTGCGTTGGAGTGTGAGGCACTTCAGGAGTAAGTGCTAGGTTAGCAGTAATGAGGAAGTGGTCTGAGGTGTGCAGTGGAGCAACTGAAGAGTTGTCCACAGAGCAACAGCGCGTGTAGATGAGGTCCAGTTGGTTGCCTGATTTGTGAGTCACTGTAGTAGACACTAGCTTGAGATCAAATGAGGCGAGCAGAGTTTTGAAGTCAGCAGCCTGGGGTTTATCTAGGTGGATGTTGAAGTCACCAAGCAGTACCAGAGGAGTACCATCTTCAGGAAAGTTTGATAGCAGCACATCCAACTCCTCCAAGAAGTTTCCCAATTGACCTGGGGGACGATAAATGACCACAAACTGGATTTTAACAGGGTGGGTTACAGTAATGGCATGTGATTCAAATGAACCAGTACCTGTAGGTGATGGCTGAAGATCAAATTTCCATTCTTTTGATATAAGGAGACCTGTTCCTCCACCCCTCCCAGTGGTACGAGGAGTGTGGGAACAAGTGAAATTAGTGGAGAGGGCTGCAGGGGTGGCAGTATCTTCAGGTTTGATCCAAGTCTCTGTCAGTGCCAGGAGGTTGAGACCGGAATGAGTAGCAAGAGAAGAAATGAAGTCTGCTTTGTTAACTGCAGACTGGCAGTTCCAGAGACCAACTGGAATAGAGAGCGTAGTAGTAGAGGTCAGAGGGACAGGCCGTAGGTTTGTCAGACAGGCCTTCCTGCGACGTCCGTAGCGTGCTCTCCGAGTGTTAGTAGTGATAGTAGAGATCTGAAAGCACATAGTGACTACAGGTGTAAGATATTTGAGAACAAGGTATACAAAAAGTAAAGAAAGAGGGAAAAAAGCAATACTCAAGTGCCCTGTCGGTGTCCTTGCTCGGTGGAGTCGTGCAGGTAGAGTCGATCGTCTTTACACTCGTCCGTCTTCACACGAGGGCTGCCGCGACCGCTGCCGCGGTGAAACTTAGCGCTTTTGTATTAGCCTGATTACCTGTGATTGAAGTCAGCTGGCCACGCCTCACTATTTAGCAGATCGAAACCAGGCAGTCCCGCGATAGGCAAACGCAAAACCAAGCGCCACTGTCAGCACGTATTAACCAGGGTAAGACACACACAATTTAAACCAAAAAACTTTCCTAGCAATGACGATCCCACACTAGTCTGATGAGAAAACAAGGCAAAACACTCACAAGCTGCTGTCCTTCTCTGTAGCTCGACTGTTTCTTCTGACAAGTGCTTTCTAAACAGCTAATTAAGTACTTTCACTGGCTTTGGCCACGCCTCACTATTTAGCAGATCGAAACCAGGCAGTCCCGCGATAGGCAAACGCAAAACCAAGCGCCACTGTCAGCACGTATTAACCAGGGTAAGACACACACAATTTAAACCAAAAAACTTTCCTAGCAATGACGATCCCACACTAGTCTGATGAGAAAACAAGGCAAAACACTCACAAGCTGCTGTCCTTCTCTGTAGCTCGACTGTTTCTTCTGACAAGTGCTTTCTAAACAGCTAATTAAGTACTTTCACTGGCTTTGGCCACGCCTCACTATTTAGCAGATCGAAACCAGGCAGTCCCGCGATAGGCAAACGCAAAACCAAGCGCCACTGTCAGCACGTATTAACCAGGGTAAGACACACACAATTTAAACCAAAAAACTTTCCTAGCAATGACGATCCCACACTAGTCTGATGAGAAAACAAGGCAAAACACTCACAAGCTGCTGTCCTTCTCTGTAGCTCGACTGTTTCTTCTGACAAGTGCTTTCTAAACAGCTAATTAAGTACTTTCACTGGCTTTGGCCACGCCTCACTATTTAGCAGATCGAAACCAGGCAGTCCCGCGATAGGCAAACGCAAAACCAAGCGCCACTGTCAGCACGTATTAACCAGGGTAAGACACACACAATTTAAACCAAAAAACTTTCCTAGCAATGACGATCCCACACTAGTCTGATGAGAAAACAAGGCAAAACACTCACAAGCTGCTGTCCTTCTCTGTAGCTCGACTGTTTCTTCTGACAAGTGCTTTCTAAACAGCTAATTAAGTACTTTCACTGGCTTTGGCCACGCCTCACTATTTAGCAGATCGAAACCAGGCAGTCCCGCGATAGGCAAACGCAAAACCAAGCGCCACTGTCAGCACGTATTAACCAGGGTAAGACACACACAATTTAAACCAAAAAACTTTCCTAGCAATGACGATCCCACACTAGTCTGATGAGAAAACAAGGCAAAACACTCACAAGCTGCTGTCCTTCTCTGTAGCTCGACTGTTTCTTCTGACAAGTGCTTTCTAAACAGCTAATTAAGTACTTTCACTGGCTTTGGCCACGCCTCACTATTTAGCAGATCGAAACCAGGCAGTCCCGCGATAGGCAAACGCAAAACCAAGCGCCACTGTCAGCACGTATTAACCAGGGTAAGACACACACAATTTAAACCAAAAAACTTTCCTAGCAATGACGATCCCACACTAGTCTGATGAGAAAACAAGGCAAAACACTCACAAGCTGCTGTCCTTCTCTGTAGCTCGACTGTTTCTTCTGACAAGTGCTTTCTAAACAGCTAATTAAGTACTTTCACTGGCTTTGGCCACGCCTCACTATTTAGCAGATCGAAACCAGGCAGTCCCGCGATAGGCAAACGCAAAACCAAGCGCCACTGTCAGCACGTATTAACCAGGGTAAGACACACACAATTTAAACCAAAAAACTTTCCTAGCAATGACGATCCCACACTAGTCTGATGAGAAAACAAGGCAAAACACTCACAAGCTGCTGTCCTTCTCTGTAGCTCGACTGTTTCTTCTGACAAGTGCTTTCTAAACAGCTAATTAAGTACTTTCACTGGCTTTGGCCACGCCTCACTATTTAGCAGATCGAAACCAGGCAGTCCCGCGATAGGCAAACGCAAAACCAAGCGCCACTGTCAGCACGTATTAACCAGGGTAAGACACACACAATTTAAACCAAAAAACTTTCCTAGCAATGACGATCCCACACTAGTCTGATGAGAAAACAAGGCAAAACACTCACAAGCTGCTGTCCTTCTCTGTAGCTCGACTGTTTCTTCTGACAAGTGCTTTCTAAACAGCTAATTAAGTACTTTCACTGGCTTTGGCCACGCCTCACTATTTAGCAGATCGAAACCAGGCAGTCCCGCGATAGGCAAACGCAAAACCAAGCGCCACTGTCAGCACGTATTAACCAGGGTAAGACACACACAATTTAAACCAAAAAACTTTCCTAGCAATGACGATCCCACACTAGTCTGATGAGAAAACAAGGCAAAACACTCACAAGCTGCTGTCCTTCTCTGTAGCTCGACTGTTTCTTCTGACAAGTGCTTTCTAAACAGCTAATTAAGTACTTTCACTGGCTTTGGCCACGCCTCACTATTTAGCAGATCGAAACCAGGCAGTCCCGCGATAGGCAAACGCAAAACCAAGCGCCACTGTCAGCACGTATTAACCAGGGTAAGACACACACAATTTAAACCAAAAAACTTTCCTAGCAATGACGATCCCACACTAGTCTGATGAGAAAACAAGGCAAAACACTCACAAGCTGCTGTCCTTCTCTGTAGCTCGACTGTTTCTTCAGAGGAACACAGTCTTTGATGACGATCACCTGTGCAGGTGATCAGAGTCCAAGGACGGGGCTTATGGGAAGTGTAGTGTCGTCAGTGTAAGTGAATGAATGGATGCGTGTGTGTCAGTATTCAGGTGAGGGTGCCCTCCGCTGGCCAACAGAGGGAATCACAGGGTTCGTCTCCGTGACAGACCCCCCCCCCCCCCCCCCCCCCCGCGAGCGACTCCTGGCGCGAGGAGGCACACGACGTCGGGGTCTACCACGGGGTCGAGGGGCCGGTTTTCCAGGATGTAAACGATGAAATTCATTGACAAGATTGGGGTCTAGGATGTCCTCCGAGTTTACCCACGAGCGTTCCTCTGGACCGTACCCCTCCCAGTCGACCAGATACTGTAGGATTCTACCCCGACGTCTGGAATCGAGCAATTCCTGGACTTGGTAAGCCTCCTCGCCCTCTATGATGATGGGTTGAGGGGCCTGTGCACGGGACCTCCCCTCTCCCTCATCTCTGGGACCAGCAGCGGGCTTGAGCAGGGATACATGAAAGGTAGGAGAAATTCGATATGTGTTAGGCAGTGCCAACCGGAATGAAACTGGACTTATCTGTTTAGTGATTTGGAATGGACCCACTTACCTTGGAATCAACTTGCGGCACGGGAGCCGGAGACGGAGATCCCGTGTTGATAGCCACACCCACTGGCCGGGCTGGTAATTGTGACCTGGGCGCCTTCTGCGATCCGCTTGCTCCTTTTGCCTCCTCACAGCGTGTTGCAGATGAACATGAGCCCGATTCCACACCACCTCACTGCGTGCCATCCAGTCGTTTACCGCCTGTACATCCGTTGGATCTCCTGACCATGGGAACATTGGTGGTTGGAATCCCAGCACACATTTATAGGGGGTCAGACCCGTAGATGGCTTAATAAGGGAGTTCTGTGCATATTCGGCCCATAGTAGATATCGCGCCCAGTCGTCCTGATTCTGGTTACAATAGGCTCTGAGGAAGCGGTTTAGCTCTTGGTTGAGCCTTTCAACCTGTCCGTTTGCTTGAGGGTGATACCCAGAGGTGAGGCTGACATTAATGTTCAGGGCTTTGAAGAAGGCTGACCATAATTGAGAGGTGAATTGCGGTCCTCGGTCTGACACAATGTCCTCGGGTAGGCCGGATAATCTGAAGACCCAGTTGCACAGGTGTTCTGCCGTCTGGAGAGCGGTAGGTAGTTTGGGTAATGGGATGAATCTGCAAGCCTTGGAGAACTGGTCTACGATGGCGAGTATGGTGGTGTAACCCTGTGAACTGGGAAGATCCGTAACAAAGTCAATGGCAATGTGTGACCAGGGTTGTTGAGGAATAGGTAATGGTTGTAGGAGACCGGCGGGAGATTGTTTGGATGCCTTATTAACATTACAGTTATTGCATTGCTGAATGTAATTTGTTGTGTCCTTGTGAAGAGATTCCCACCAGAAGCGGTTCTCCAACTGATTGATGGTGGCAGTGATACATGGGTGACCAGATATTGGATGGCAGTGGACTTGACTGATGACCTGGTCACGAAGATTCTCAGGAACGAAGATTCTATCGGCTGGACAGGCTACTGGGTTCTCGTTCTGCTCCCTGTGTTGTTGGAGTAGAGTCATGATATCCCATTGAATGGGAGCAACCACCAAATGGAACGGTAATATGGGTTCTGTAACAGATGGAATGTTCTCCTCCTCGAATTGACGTGACAGGGCATCTGCTTTAGTGTTCTTGGAGCCGGGTCGGTAGGTTACCGAGAAGTCGAATCATGTGAAGAACAAGGACCATCTAGCTTGACGGGGATTAAGGCGTTTGGCGGTGCGTAAGTACTCCAGGTTCTTGTGATCTGTTAGTACAGTGAACGGATGTGTGGCTCCCTCTAGCCAGTGCCTCCACTCCTCAAAAGCTGCCTTCATGGCAAGGAGTTCCCGATCTCAGACACTGTAGTTGCGTTCTGCCGAGTTGAGTTTCTTGGAATAGAAGGCACAGGGATGGAGTTTAGCGGCAGGATCTGGGCGTTGTGACAGGATAGCACCAATGCCTGTGTTGGATGCGTCTATCTCAACTATGAAAGTAATGTGGGGTCAGGGTGACAGAGGATGGGCGCGTTGCTAAACAGTTGTTTCAGGGTTTGGATGCCCTTGTGAGTGGATTCTGACTGTTGTAGTCGATGAGTCCCCTTCTTGACTAGTGAGGTAAGCGGAGCGACAACAGTACTGAAGTTCCTAATGAATCTCCTGTAGAAGTTTGCAAATCCCAGAAATCGTTGCAATTTCTTAAGGGTTGTGGGTTCAGGCCAGTTGAGCACGGCGTTAACCCTCTTTTCGTCCATGGCTACCCCTCCGGGACTGATTATGTATCCTAGGAAAGTGGTGGAAGTTGTGTGGAACTCGCACTTCTCAGCCTTGGCGTATAACTGGTATTGGATGAGAAGTTGGAGAACTGCTCGAACGTGTTGTATGTGTTCAGGAAGGGTGTTAGAGTATATCAGGATATCATTGATGTACACGATCACAGATATAATTCTGCATGTCTCTGAAAACCTCGTTAATAAATGATTGAAACAAAGATGGACTATTGGCTAGTCCGAACGGCATCACAAGATAGTGTCCAGTGGTGGTGGAGAAGGCGGTCTTCCATTCGTCTCCCTCCCTAATGCGGATGAGGTTGTAGCCGCACCTCAGGTCCAGTTTGGTGTAGTATTGGGCGGTGCGAAGTTGTTCGAGGGCTGAAGGAACCAACGGGAGTGGGTATCTGAATTTGACTGTCATTTTGTTTAGTCCACGATAATCAATGCAGGGACAGAGACCACCATCCTTCTTTTTTACGAAGAAGAATCCGGATGAAGCAGGGGATGTGGATGGTCTGATGAACCCTTTTTGGAGCTCCTCCTTGATATAATCCTTCATAGCGTCGGACTCGGGTTGAGACAATGGGAAGATGCGACCCTTTGGAGGAGAATGCCCTGGCAGAAGATCGATTGCACAGTCATACTTGCGGTGAGGAGGTAAGGTGTTGGCCTGTTTCTTACTGAAGGCCTCCAGAAGGTCTGCGTATTCCTCTGGCAGATCGGGAATGGACTCTTGAACTGAGGTAAGTGACACGGAACAGATAGGAATAGGTTTGACCAGGGAAAGACAGTTCTGTTGACAGTAGTTGCTCCATCTCACCACTTGACCTTCTTTCCATGAGATTTGGGGGTTATACAGACGTAGCCAGGGTAATCCAAGAATCACGGGTGTGTGAGATGTGGGGAGGATGTAGAATTGGATCCTCTCCTTATGCAATAAACCAGCCGCCATTACGACCTTGTGGGTGAGATGAGTGATGGATCCAGAGCCCAGTGGTCGATCATCTATTGTCTCCACTGAGAGAGAGGTAGAGCATGGGATAAGTTGAACGTTATACCTCTTTGCGAAATCTTCAGAGATAAAATTTCCAGCAGCCCCGGAATCGAGTAAGGCAGAGGTGATAAACTGTCTGTCGTTAATCCAAAACTCAACAGGAATGCTTACACTCTGGGTATCACACATGGAAGTGAGGGGAGTACTCGCCAAGCGCTGAGAGAAGGTAGATGTACGAGAGGAACAGTTATGGCGTTGATGGCCGGGTAGTCCACAATACATGCATAACCTATTGGAAATGCGTCGATCTCTCTCTTCTGTAGATAGGTGGTAAGTGTTGACCTGCATGGGTTCAGTAGATTCCTGAGAAGGCAAGAATGCTGGGTTCGCAGTGTGACGGGAATTGGATCGCCGGGCACGTTGCAGATTATCAATGGATATGGTCAGCTCGATGAAGCTGTTGAGATCTCTGCCCTCGTCTCTACATGCTAGTTCTGTTTGTAGCTCATAATTCAGTCCTTTGAGGAAGAGTACCTTTAATGTGTCGCTCACCCAGTTAGTTTGTGCAGCCAGAGTGCGAAATCATAGAGCGTAATCTGCCGCCGTCATCCTGCCTTGTGACAACTCCAATAAGCGATCTCCAGCTCCCTTTTCCTCCTTAGGATGATCGAATACTGCCCGGAATTGCTGCAGGAAATCCTGAAAGGAAGTAAATGTGGATCCATCGGGTCCCCACACAGCCGTAATCCATTCTAGTGCTTTCTCAATCAATAGACAACAAACAAAGGCGATCTTCCCAGTATCCGTAGTGTACAGTGAGGGTTGTTGTTCCACAAACAGAAAGCATTGCAATAGAAATCCCTTACACTTGCTGGCGTCACCGTTGTATTTATCCGGGAAAGCAAGACGGGGATTGGCCTGAGATGATGTTCCGGCCGCGTGGGCAATGGCGGATGCCTCCGACGTTGGTGGGACCGTGGGAGCTGTATGGAGATTCTGAACGGCCTTGACGAGCTCCTCCGTGATCGTGGTTAGACGATTCAGCTGGAACTGATTGGCCGCTATCTGACTGGCTTGGGCCGCCATGGCGGTATGAAGACCTTCAAAAGCCGCTGGATCTCGTTGTGGCGAAGTCTTCTGTAATGAACCAGAACTCGACATGGGATCCATAATGCAGGCTTTATTATAAAGGCTCGTAGTCGTACAGGCAATGGTCGGAACCGGCAATATCAACAGCGTGGGCAGAACAGAGAATCAAAATCCAATAACAAGCAAGGGGTCGGTAGGCAGGCAGCAAAAGTACGTAAGAGATAACAGACAAGATCGGTGACAGGAAATCAAACACGGGTAGTAACGCTCAGAAATGACAGACACAGCAAATCAAGACTTCGCGTTTGAACTATGGTGGAAGTCCAGCTTATATACACAGTCTTTGATGACGATCACCTGTGCAGGTGATCAGAGTCCAAGGACGGGGCTTATGGGAAGTGTAGTGTCGTCAGTGTAAGTGAATGAATGGATGCGTGTGTGTCAGTATTCAGGTGAGGGTGCCCTCCGCTGGCCAACAGAGGGAATCACGGGGTTCGTCTCCGTGACACTTTTATTCTTATGTCCTGAACTTATTCATGTCAGAGGCTGATGAGAGGATTCACAGAGTAAAAATTTTATTGTATGGTGTAACAGACTGTTTCCTGCACATGACGACAATAAACTCTTAAATAAAACATTTTAACAAAAATGAAAAATATTACATGACAACAACATACACATATATAAAAATACATATATAGAAATAAATACACATACATATTTTATCTGTCTGTCTGTCTATAAAACTAACATTTAAATATAAGCAATATCATTTCTGTGTGCATGAACATACATAGTATAATTTATATATAGATCAAATAGCTTTTGTTTTTCTTTGTATATATGATGTTGCTTAGTTTTGTTCATCATTACCTTGAACACCTGCAAATGTTTTCCATAAATCCAGCAGAGAGGAACATCATATTATATTTGTTATACATTCAGATGACTGTGGGTCGAGAGAGAGCATCGTCATTGAAAAGTCAACATCCAAAGGTCACATACAAGCCAATAAAGCGGCAGCTTATGTAAAACCATTACTCTCAGCAGCTGATGCTTTATGAATAAAAGGCCGAAGAAACATAATCACAGTGATTACAATGTGTCTGTATACTGCGAATAAACTAATTACAGCATAGTGGGCTGAAAATGTGCTTAATGCAATATAAATTACTAATGCATACACATTTGTCCCTGTGTGTTTTATGTTAAACAGCTGGTATATACAATTTTTAAAGTGTTTTGTGAAATATGCAGCCAAATATCTTTTTAAGGAGCGAAACAGTGAAGAGGACAAAAGTGTATTTTACTAGAAAAGCTCAGACTAGATTACAGTCCGCCTTTGCGTGTCTCCTAACTGGATTAAAACTGCCACCTCCCGCCGCAGACAAACTCCGCTCGCCCATTTGCAACGCTAATTTAGGGTGAGTTGGAAGAGGTGGGGGGAGGGGTGGGGGGTGTCTGGCAAGCAGACCTTTAATCTCTCACGTCAGCATGAATCCTCAGCTGTCAGAATGAGTGATTATCCTGCAGTCTGTCTCACCTGTCCTGCTTGCTGGACGCCTGGATATGTGGAAATTCAAGCAGCCACAATATAACTGTGAGGTTTCTTCTTATTAATTAATGGTCATCTCTCTATGATGTAGAGTGCCAACAAAAAAGCCAGTCAAGTGAATGTCAGGACTAAATAATGTCTATTTAATAGTCTATTTAATGAGCTTATCTTAGGGCAAACCAACATTCACTACAGCTTAATAAACATAACAATATATACAGCATTCACCTGAAAACTGAGGTTAAATGTGACTCATTCATCAAATAAAGGCAAGGAAAATTGCTAAATGATTATAAGTCAGGGCCCAGTGACCGAGTGCCTCTTGCTGTTTAGGCTGAATTGTAATAATCGTTATACTACAGGTGACGCTGCAGAGTTGTGTATATCACAACTTAATGAGCATGAGCTGTCAAAGCAATTAGAGGCTAATTGTTTTTGAGGCAACCATCCTGGCTTTAATAAAACCAAAAGAACTAAGAAATTCAATCCTTAACGACTTCATTATTAACGGACCCCACAAAGGAGGGCTATAATAACTGGAGAACCATTAGCATTCCCATAGTAATTGAGATGCCTTTGAGACCTGATGTGACATGAAAGTAAATTATATATACATACATAAGTAAATAAATAAATGAATAATACCTTTTTAATAGGTAAATAAAAAAATAAAAATTATGAAATATTTATGATGTTGCTTAAATAGATGCTGCATGACAGAAGGCAGAATATTGAATGGTCTTCAGCAGAGAAAGATGTTTTTGGAGTCTACCTAGGCCATACTAATCAGTTAAACCTTTACTCCACAATTTGACTGAATTTCAATGAATTTTCCATGTACTCTTGATAGGTTGAAAAAAAAAATAATAATAATTATAATTTCACAGAGATCGCAAACACGTGCATGAACACTTTTTTTTAAATAAATATTTTAAAATACCACAGAATTCTTCAAATCTTAAGGCTGGAGGATGAATTTATCCAAGATTTTTCCTTCCGTTCAGCTTAAACAAAAATAAAAAAAATAAAAATAACTGAAAGTCTAGATTAAAGTTGCTTGCAAATCTATTACAACTTTAACTTTATTTATTTAAGAATGATACATGCTGCTTTATCTTTTTTGAGTTCACTTGTCAGAGCATGGGAGTTCCCCTTTGAAAAAAAGCTAACAAATCTCTGGGCATTCATTTAATTGTTAAAAGAGTCTTTTATTCAACAGTTGTGAGCATTGTAAACCTAAGGAACCCTAAGGACTTGTTTACTGGCAGGAACAGCAAGCTTGAGTGGAGTATAAATTTATTCAAGCTGTAAAAACAGCTTCAGCGCTATCCTGTGGGAAAACCATCACGCTTCGATCCCCTCTATCTGATCATCTCGGAGTCGAAACTCCATCAGTTCATCATCAAACTGTGTCCAAAGAATACACTTTCTGACATTTTCAAGTTTTCCCTGACATACCTGGAGCTAGTCATAACTGCAAATGAATTTACAGTGAATCTGAGTCCACCAGGACCATACAATGCCCTACAAAAAAAAAAGAGAGTAACTAACTTTTCCTTACAATCTCCCTATCACAATCCAAAAGTGAGCTGATTTGTATTCAGGATCAGTCTTTAAGGTGAATTATTGCTTCACCTATAACCTGATGGTCTTTTATTCTCTAATGGCCATCTAGATTGATATGAAGTTTACAATGTGTTTGGCAGCTAATTTGTGAACGGATGGCCAAACAAACCCCAATGCAAGATAACGACTTTCTATTACACAAGAATGGTGGAACTGCTCTCAATATTATGCCAGAAGAATTTTAATGAGCATCCACCCATGCCGTAAGCCCTCCAAATTCCTTTCGGTTTATCCTTCGCACTAAAAAGGCACAATATACAAAGCCGGCAAGCTGCTTTATATAAATGACCTTACAAACAAACGCAAAAGGGACATTGTGCAATGAAGACAGCCTTCAAACAGGCTGATCTACTCCAGTCTTTTGTCGGTATAGCAAAAAATTTCATTAGCGGTCTCATGCTAATGTCACATGCATTCATAGTCATTTCTGTTTACAACAACATCACTGATAGGCTACAATGCATTTAATAAATAGTAATTTTTGACATAGAGAAACTGCACAAATGTAATTTTTTATAAACATGCATGAAGGACCTTGTGTAACTTGCTAAAGCACTAAATACTTTAAACAAGATAAGGGCATTTAGTCTTTTCCGTGACCTTTCTATCCTTGCAGGCATTGTCCTGAACATCTAAAATAAACTCACCTTACCCCAGAGGACAATATGACACTGCTACTCCAAACTCTGAGGAGCAGTGCAAACATTGCGGGAAGACTATTGCTTCTAAACTGTAAAGAAAGAGGTTGACAGAAAACTTTAAAGCCACGTCAGAGTTGTGAGTGACTATTAGCCTATTGGATAGCGCACCAGCTCCGACACATTGCGAGTTCAAGTTCAACTCTGTCTTTTCACAGTCCTGTTTCTGTATTAGTTCCTGTCCATTTCAGTGAATGTCAAAAACTTTAGTCAAAAAAATAAAGGGTTAGTTCACCCAAAAAACAGTTACTTGCCCTCATGTCATTCCAAACCAAAATACTTTAATTCATCTTTGAAACACAAATCATAATATTTTTAATGAAACCTTCATTTCTGCCCACTGAAAATCCATTCTTACCAAAAGTGCTTCAAAAATGTTCAAAAAGAGATCGTAAAAGAAATCCATATGAATATAACCAAGTCTTAAAGAGACTTAATTTAGGCTTATATAAGTATATTCACACACAAACAATGATCAACGCACACACATAGAGCACATCAGACATGAATAAAATTCTTGGATAAGAAATTTCATGGTAAAAAAAAAAATTATAAAAATAAAAATAAACTACTTTCAGCCATTTGTATATTGATAGAAAAGTACAACAAGTTCGCAGTGTCCGTCTGGTGATTCCAAAAAATGCAGAAATTAGCACATCACATTTAAGCTGTGACAGTCATTTGACTAGAATTTTTTTTTATGTAAAATAAAATCTGTCAACAAACAAGTTGACAAATCCACTTACAGTGGCAGAAACTGAGGAGAGACTGTAACACTGAATAGTACTTTAAGATCCCATAATATTTACATTTTATTTCACATTATTAATTTTATCTTCATTGTCCTTGCAGTAAATGTCAACTATAAACATAAAAACACAACTAAACCCAAAATGCCACAATTCTCCACCGATTTTCTGTTAGATTAAACACAGAGAGCATAGCAGCCTTCGGCCTTTATCTAATAAAAGAAAAAAACAAGGCTGAAATTACCGACTCGCGAATGAGAAAGAAGGTGAACACTTCGAGCTGACTACTTCAGGCGCTAATGCAGAGGTGCTAGCAGGCTAATTGATTATTGACAGCATGCCTGTTTCTGCATGCTTATGGCACCAAGTGACTGACTGAGTCATAAACTGGTGCTACATTTTTTATACTTATTGAAAAAAAAAGTTGTTATTTTGCTTAAGTATTATGCAGATCAGCTGTGAAAATTTTTCAAGACTAACAAGTGTTTTTGTTAATGAAAGAAATTGGTCTTCACTACTGCATTGTCTTGCCCTTAGGAGCTTTTGTTTACACTGTCTGTAGAGGCTTTGTAGAAAATAACTACTGTATTTCAAAACCATGACATCCTGATTACCTTTTTCAAATCTCACCAAGCGAAACAGTGCAGCTCAAAGAAAAACTGAAAATTAGATGGTTAGTAAAAATAAATTGATCACCAAATAAAAATGTACTTGGCTAAATAAATAAAAATACATGTTCCACAGAAGAAAGCAAGCCATATAAGTTTGAGTAATTCAATGCCAAAGAACTATTTTGGTTACCCAAAAAACCTTTCACTGAACAGTTCTTAAAAGAAGAAGTGTGAAGAACCACTATGAAATGTTCTTCATGGAAGCACAACTAAAAAAAAAAGAACCTTTATTTTTTTAGGATGTAATCATCTCATCATGCTAGCACATGAGCAAGTGACAAAATGCTATGAGAAATACTAAGACACTTTTATTGTTTTTCGAAACCTTTACACTCCTTTTTATTATTCTGTGGAAGATTTCCACTGAGGTTCTTCTAGTTTGTAGAAATACAAGTAACCCCAGGGGAACATATTTCTGGCTCTCCTACTGAAACCAGCATCGTGCAGCACAGCCACACTGCGACAAGTTTTTCTTAACTCGACTTCCATGTTTCCAACAAGTTTGCTGCTCAAATCCATGTTAGCTTGTTATTTATCATGACATCATAAAAGTATGCAACTCTTTGAAAAAGGATAAAAATACAGAATCGTGAAATAAGCGAGGCTAGCACAGGATGTTACTAAATGGAGCACGTCTATGGCTCTCCCTCGCTCCTATGTGACTGAGTTTAAGGTGTCGGAAAACATGGGTACTGCGTTTCCTTGATTTTCCTTGTCTGAAGAGTCATGCTGACAGAGGAGAGATCAAATTTAACTAGAGGATACGTGCCATTCCTGATGCTAATCACAGACCTCTGTCCAACAACATACAAAAATTAATCAAATATACGTCACCTTTGACCAACTTCACAAATTAACACCACGTTCCATAAATACAATGTGCAAGAGGGAGAAATCTTTGACACTTTCTATTTATTTGCGCTAGGCATTTAAGCAGAGCTTCAACATGACCCAATAAAAGTTTGGAAGGAAATCTATTTCATTTCAAATAATTGTCTGAAAAGTCATGCATTTAAATGCCGGCTTCCAAAATGCTCCCTTACTTTGCCTTCCTCGAGACCCATACCAACCAAATCAATCTTTATAGATTGTCATCACTGTAATATTTATGCATCAGTCTCAGAGCTGCAGTCAAACATAAACAATGAGGTCAGTTTACTGTAGAAGGTTGATCCATCATTGGTATTTTAATTTTTTTTAAAATCATAGGCCTAATGGTAGGGCTGCACGATTAACCTTTATCGCATCGATATTGAGGTTTTAACTCCCGCAATAACCTAACCTCAGGAGTCTGAGGTTTTTTCCCCCGCCTCTGACATTTGAGTGACAAACCTATTAGCCAATCAAAATGGTCGAATCTTGCGTTCCTGGCTTGCTGGCCAATTAGAAATGGCAATGGAAAAACAAGGTTGTATGCAGTGCATCGGCTTTCTGTCAGCAGAAAAGCAGCTAACACACAACGTTTACCTCGAATTGTGCCAGAAAAAGCTTGTGTAACTATGCAGAAATGGCTGAAGGCACTTCTTCGGTGACGGGAGAGGAAGCGGGGGAGCACTTGGTTAACAAGAAGGGTGGTACTTCAGCTGTTTGGACTTATTTTGGATTCGCGAAGAACGACGTGGAGCAAAAGAGTGCTAAATGTAAAATATGCCGACGTGCCGTGGCCAGATCCAGATCCGGATTTATGCACTTAAAAGTATTGAACGCAAAAATCGAAAATCGCATCGCAATCGCAATATTTGTCAGAAAAACCGCAATTAGGTATTTTCTCAAAATCGTGCACCCCTACCTAATGGAAAAGATTACAAATCATGCGAAATGATAAAATATCACTTGAAATGAGATGAAACTATAGTAAACATGAAATTAAACCTCTTACAATACCTGTGCATACAAATACACACATTATGAAGCTACTCACACTATCCAGCTGTAAAGCAAAAAGATGAGAAAACTTGGGAAAACTAAATAAAAATAAATAATTGGAAATCTCACCATCTGGTGGGAAAGATAAAATGAGCGAATGATTTTAAAGCTCACTAGCGAGTATACAAATAGGCCATGGAGTGAATCATTTCTTGTATTGCTGCTGGGATTTCCTAATTTAGATTTTTTTTTTTTTTAACTAAGTGCTGTCCTACGGTATGGTGTGGGATTATTGATTCAAAAAATGGGGGCTTGTCTTTTGTCGAAAACCATGTACGGAGTACGGACCAATTAGCACTGTTCTACGTTGCCCTCTAAACCTCTCCTGAGAAATATCTTCATCGTTTCTAATAGAAGCAAACGCTGAGCATGTAGTTCCTTAAGCTTATTTGCAAAAACCATACAAGAATAAACACTGCAGAGAGAAAAGGCAACTGAAATAAGGAACTCAACTAAATCCTGAAGTATGCGGCTCTCTGATAGCTCTAACAAGACACTGCCCCAACAAAACTGAATTTGATGAGCAGGCAATGAGATGTTATGGACTGGCTGCATATCTGAGCACATTATGAATATATTCCACATGAAATCATTTTCAGATCATCTCTTACATCTTAATATCACTCTACAAATCCCACCACAGTAATCCAGAGCAATCATAATTTCAAACGCTTCTCTCTCTACAGCTAATGAGCTGCATTCCAGCACCTTTGGAATGTCGCCTTCAAGAATAATGCAGGTTATTTTTTACCCATCAAAGAATAGCTCCAGGTATCCTTTGAACAAAGACATTATAGACAAAAAAAGAAACAAAGTGAAACCACAAACGAATGTTTTGCTGATGGCTGTGATGTACCTGGTCAAGATCTGTGGTTCAGACGAGGCCACTAGAGAAACACAGTATCGGAGTTTGCAACTAACAAGTATAAAAGATGAACTTATAACCTTCTAGTTGCAAAGTAATAAGATGAAAAAAACTGGAAATAAAACATCATAGCTCTATAAAAATGTAATACATAGCCTAATAAATCATGGATTCGTTTGAGTTGTCTGTCTGCAACTCTATTTACATAATCTCAGATGAAGGGCTTCTTCACACAAAAAAGAAAAGCCCTACCTACATTAACAAGCAATGTAATTAAGAGTCAGAGACACTCATTGAGGTTTGTGATCCGAACACACTCAGGTCTCGGTTTAGACCCCGGGTTTCAGATCCAAGTGGACCCGTGAATATCTCAAATTAAAAAGTACGGATGAACACCTGATATAGTATTTGAAGTTTAATAACAACAGTGTCTTTCAATCACTTGCTCGTTGTAGAATGCACTACTTGCTGAAATTAACAAGAACATAGCTGTAATCAAAGTAAATGTTATATTTTCATGAAGAGCTTCTTTGTTCACAGTGCAAAGATCAAATAAATCAACAATGAGTTTCACTGTAGATTATTTTCATGAAGAATTTTTTTTTTAATCAAGCAGCCACTGCATAATAATAATAAACAAATTAATCAACTACATTCTGGAGATTTAAAGTCAGCACTGACCAGCAATTCTGTCATCTCAGTTGTATTGTACTGTTTACTATAGAGGACAGAGAAAATGAGAAAATAACAACTCATATTTTCTTATCATTGTCCCTCTGTATGTTGCTTTGCTCTAATCTCCTCATACACAGCAGACAGCATATAAAATTTAGACAGCAAGATACAGGGTGCGTCCCTAAGAGAAGCATTATTACATTACAGCTATAGCAGACAAACTCTTGAGCATTCCTTACAAATACCTCTACTTTAACTCATATCAGAGGAAATACTGAATTTTTGAGGTTATACCCACCAATATTAGCATTTCATTTTATAATCTAGTGGCTGACCTGAAGATTAAGTAGTCAATGACTTGAACAGCACCGTGATTACTGCAATGTATCAAAAGATGATCATGCATGTTATTCTATGACATGGCAAAATCATCTGAAGAGGCCCAAAAGTGACCACTGTGATCCAGATACTGTTATACTGAGATTATAAAAAATAAATGAATAATTACTTAATTAAAATATATGTATATTATATAATATTCATCTAAAAATCAAGCTCTTGAGTTCTATATCTTATGCCCTGAACACATACATCCTTATTAAAGCTTCCTGATAAATATGCAAGCACTACTTCTTATTCTGCTGGGACATGCAAATGAGCGATTGCAAACATTGCTTGATTAAGTGTCATATTTTAATGAGATGAGCTATTATCGATCCTAACTTAATCTAATGCTCTTAAAGAGGCAAAAAAATGTACTACAAATCTGTGAAATATTTATATTTACAAGATTTGGGTCACAAATCTTGTTTGATGTGCGTGACAAGACCGCTCACATCATAAGATTTCA
Source organism: Carassius carassius (assembly GCF_963082965.1). Taxonomy (NCBI): domain Eukaryota; kingdom Metazoa; phylum Chordata; class Actinopteri; order Cypriniformes; family Cyprinidae; genus Carassius; species Carassius carassius. The sequence continues at coordinate 12,971,803 of NC_081803.1, read as the reverse complement.
ACAAGATGAATTCCCCCATCCCTGGCATGATGTTGAACCACGCAGGGTCCACTTATAACAAAACTTCTCAAGGGAATGAATATTTCCATAGCTTGCTAAAGAGGTTATTGTGATTTGATAGCCTGTGAAAATTGCTAATTTCCGATGCTAATGGCAAATGCTACAGAAACAAGCAGTACGACCAGGGAATTTAACACACTAGAATTCTCTGCACAAAACTCTGTCCATAAATCTATTTTGATTCATTCAAGAGTGAGGATGTTTGTATGTCTTCAAGGACAGATGTTTCTTTAATTGCAGTGTGAGGAAGAAATTCTATTCCTTTTACAAAAGGAAGGAACTTTAAGGGGAAAAAACAGATAACAAAGAGCCTATAGTTAATAAGAAAATTTCATTTCAACAGTCACCCAAAAAGACCATTTAGATTTCCAGTCAAGCATTTAACATTAATTATAACAAGCTTTCCATAAGCCTCCATGAAATTCAATGAGCAAAGCAAAGTTGTGCTGGAAATCTATTAAATGAATGCTGAGTCAACTGTAATTTCATCCTTAGATACTTGTTGCTTCTTTTCATTCCACTTCAAGCTTTAAAATTTTACTCAAAGAATGAGTACTTGCTAGTCTCGTGTAGCCAGACTTTTAGACTGACGTCAGAATGATTTGGCCTTCAAAAAGGCCAAATGACTGACAGGTAAAGCAACCAATCACGTTTCGGTTTGTGCTGCATCATGTTTAGGGGCGTGAAAATGTCTCCACAAAAACATAAAAATGAAGGCTTTCTTCTTCCATGAGAGGGTTTGGCATCACAGCATCTTTGTTTTTAGGCAGAACGTAAAGGAACACAACACATACATCTCCTGGAAATCTGAGTGCAGACTAAATACTTGCAAACCTCAAGGTGGAGGTTTGGAAACTGGAATGATGGAAATACTTTAAATGCAATGTAATATAAAACCCCTTAGCTGGTTTCATAATACTACTCAAAGTCATTTTAGCTTCAACTGAGAAAGAAAGGCTGACTGATCCAATATATGCCATTTTCGGTTGGAAGACTTTTGTATTGACAAGTAACGCCCATTACTCCTTAAAAGCTGAGTAGCAGCACTCTGATAGATTAGTGGAGCTTTTGTAATCAGGGTTTGTGCAGGGTAACGGCACAATCCCTGATATAGCTCTAATTGAAATGTCCAGGCTTTACTCTACCTCTTCACTCCTCATCGAGGCCACATACTAATCAAAAACAGAAGGATTAGAGCCTCAACATGTGCTGCTCAATCACTCTATCCACCATCTGCTAGATGAAGAACAACACTCAATATGGATCTTCAACCCCACTAACAACAGTAGGAGTCATTTCACAAAAAAAATTTATCAAATCAAATGAGTTAAGTGTACTATGGAAATACTGTAATTTTTGATCTTGATCATTTTTTGAGAAATGACAATCAAATTGCTAAATAAAAGTTTTGAACTGATTCAAACATAGTTTTTATTTCACAGAAATGAATTAAATGCTGATTTTGCCACTTGTTACGTTTACTCAATATCACACAAATCCCAGAATGCAATGCAGACATTGCAAAGACGTCATTATTCAAGGATTAGCCAAGCCAACTATACGAAACCTGCCAGAAACACAACCATTAAATGTTGTTAAAGGGCATTTACAGAGAAGTCTTAAAGGCACATTGACAAAACTAAAAAAAAATCTGTTCAGGGTCAGAGAGAATATTGGAAATGGTCTGGTAAATTTTTATTCTGACTGTTTTTGGTGAAAGAAGTCTTGAATATGATAAGAAGTGGCACTCTGAGGAAAAAGAAGAAAGAAAACAAAAGTTTTTTTGTTTGTTTGTTTTGTAAATCCCAACAAGAATGTACTGAATGTGGTTAACATCCACTTTAACCAAATCTTGGAGGGATTTAGTGTACAACAGTGCAATTAATTAAACAATTACTGATATGTACAGGCATATTTTCTACATTCAAGATATTTCTGTGCTGGCATATCTCGCATTTCAGGTTTCAAGCCATTTGTGACCTCTGCCAGTGAAGTCGCTATAATCACAATAATAAGTCCAAGATGTAGTCAAAGTCATCATATTAAAGTTTGTCACATACACAGTTATACACAAAACACAGCTTGCAGTGAAATGTGAACCTGGTGAGCTCCTCAGACAAGTTTATACCTCTCTTTGATTGCAGCAGAGATGAGTTTGACAGGTTCATTAATGCTTCAAGAGAAAGAACTTGTATGTTCTAGCCATATGGCATTTTGAAAGAGGTTCCAAAGTAACAAAGCACTGACTAAAACACGACTTCTTATTAACTTCAGAACAGTGGGGCTCCAGAAACATGAAAAGAAACAGCCATTAACGTCACAGAACTCAAACCCTAAACATACTATTTTGGACACTGTACAAGACATAAATATAGATCAGAAAATGCAGTTTCTTCCAGGATTCCTGGTATTAAAAGGCTTTGAACAATCACTTAATTGTTCCTGAGGGAATACTTGAAATGTCAAAAGTTTTTCAATAGCATTTTGTTTGACATGCTGGTTAAATAGAGATGGCAATGTTGGACAGCCAACTTATGAAGGCTGCATTCTTCAGACGTGACAACCCATGAATAGCCGCATGTATGGATGTTCACTGCACCAAGTCCTTATCTAAACCTCTGGGTCATTCATACTTCACAGAATCACTCACTGGACACAATGCTGAACTTCTCTGCAACAGCTTTTGTGAATGAGCACAATGTCTGACTGAATCTTCTTATGTCATTGATGGGGCCTCATTAGAATGAAGGCTATTTTGTTCAGTAATAGTGGAATAAACAATCAGGATTGAAGCTTATGGAAAAGGGTCTGGCATGATCTCCAAAGCTACTAACTAGCCACTGCCAACTCAGTTTTTATGCATTAATTTATTTAGACATACATGTGAAATCCAAAAACACATGGGAAATGTGTGTGACGCAAACTACTCTACATTTTATAATCCAAGTTTTATTCTTTTTTAACAACCCAAATCACTGCAGCTTCACAGCACTCCCTGCAGATGTGGAGATTTGTAAATTGTTTTTTTGAATGAGTCGTCTTGTGTTGTTTTCAAGGAAAACACATTTCAATAAATGCAAAATCAGATTCCCTCCAAGTAATTGGAATGAAAAGCACAATGACAAATGGAGAAGTAATTTTGGCCCTAAAGGCTACATCAAAATATTGGCAACACACTCACATTTCATTTTACCACACCACTTGAGAAAATGTGAGAGTCCACTAGTCCTTTTGATCAAATTAGCAAGGAGGTCATTTTGCAACTATAGGCTAAAATCAGCACCACTTCCTGTCATCATCGATACCTAACGTGTCTCATTTGTGTAATAACACCTCATGCTGAGACTCAGCAGGACTGTATCACTTTGGATAGAAATTGCATATCATATATCAGTATGTTTAAGGCTTTTTGACAGTACCTGATTTATATCTTCACACTCAGCTCTGAAATGACTTAAAAAGGTGGATTTTTATAAGAACCACTTAAACCAAATTTAACCAAATTTCCATTATTGCCAAGCAGATTCGAAACATTTAAAGAACTAAACCACAGAAAAAGTAGTTTACCAAGTGTTTTACATTGCATTTTTTACTGAGAATAAAATAAAAGTTGTAAAATAGTAAAAAAACAAAAACATCAAATTTAAATAGTCTGATTAACCCCTCCTCTTCCTCCCTAAGGAAAACGGTGATTATTGAGTTTAGTGTCATTCATTTTGGTTAAAAGTGCACTTCTTGTTGAAGATTTCAGTGAGCACACTACTTATATACTGTGTATAAAATGGCATAGAATAGTTCAGTATGTGACTGCTATAAGTTAAGGCAAACCCAAATTAACTTAAATCTAATGACACAATACAGAAAATTAATGGCCAAATAAAAATTCCCTTGACATTCATTATGTTGTTTAACCTCAAATGCTCAGCGAAATCATTTCAAATTTATCAACCAGCCATAGACTTTCATTTCTCTGAATTACAACTGTTGTAGATTCAGTTTTTATTGTAAAGATGTCTGCTCCACATGCTCTCCTGTGTCAACCACTGATTAAACTTCATGTGTTAAATTCTTCTTGAGCAATGATCCTGAAGTCTATTTCAAAAGGAAGTTCTCTCTGTTAAATCACTGTACTCCATTCTCTCTGTGTGAAGCTGGACCACATCTGTGGCACCCAATTTCAATTTAATGACATATAATTCCTGCCTTGGCTGAGAGAGAGAGTAAGAAAAGTGACAGGGGGTTCAATGGACAGTTCAGGCCTGGAGGGATGTTGGCTTGAGCACTGCAGGGGAGTCGGTAGCTTCCTGGCAACTTACTGGCAACCAATGACATCTTCTCTCTCTCCCTCCCTCTGTCCCAAAGAAAAAAAAAACATTCTTAACCCCTGACAACCTCCATTAAACACAACGAGTCTAATTCTACACTAGTGGAATATGCTTGTGCATACAGTGGGGGCTACTTGGACCAGTAGCCTATGGATATTTGCTTAGGATACATAACATTTTATTTTTTGAAGAGGGACATGGCACGGTCAGACATGGAGTACGTGATTCTGTTTTGAGCACTTGAAAACCACTCTGAAAAGAATGCTTGCCGCTTTTTCGATTTCCATCTGCCCTCAAAGTCACCACTTCCATTTAAAAAGACAAATCAAAAAGAAAAGATATTCTTGAACACAACATCATGTACTAGACCAATCTATTAAAGATATACTGCAGCTATACAGTAAATGAAATTCTGTCATGTCTTGCATGTCATAACATGAATGGACCACTTTTATAGTATGTTCATATTGTGCGCAATATATTCGAAGTCTTCTGAAGTCATTCAATAGCTTTGTGTAATGAACAAACTAAAATTTAAATTGCAACGTTGCAATGTAGCGGATGCCTCAGATCTTTTCTTCTTTATTGTGACACACATCCAATGAAACAGATTATCAAAAAAGTGGGGGGAAATGTATGGCAGGGTAGAGTCACAACTGCTGAAATATTGTTGAGATCACTGTTTTTTTTTAATAAAATGATGAATATTTAAATATGATGGAAAAATAAAATGAACATCAATATCAGAATTAAACTGGCAGTAGGCTGTGTGGAGTCAAGTCACTTGAGTGTGTCTCAGAATAATTTATTCAAACGATTCCTTCAAAGCAGCTGATCTATTTAGTAATGGAACACTGCTATGTGTTGCTCAGAAACACGCAACAGCTCTGCTATGGATTTGTATCAGGGGCGTAGGAGCCATTATACGTGAGGGGGACACGTCCCCCCCACATTTCAAAATCTAAGTTTTGTCCCCCTCACTATTTCCCAATGTCAGATTTTGTTTTGCATTGCCTGCCTATCTCTGCCGATTTCAGAGTCTCCAAATTAATCCATTCTGAAACTTTTAAATACATATTTAATTTTTTAAAAACGAAATTATAGGCTTAAGTGCAGGTTCCGAAAGTTGGTCGTTTTGTCGCTATGGTAACACACACACGCACCATTAGCGGTGCGCTCAAAGTCTGTCAGTTGTGCAGTTACCCAAAATCTCCTGAATGAAGTTAAAACCCATCATGTCACTGGATGAAATAAAATCGACTAGCAAAGATACAAGAAGCCGCCTTATAAACGAGTGTGTGGAGGATATTGTCATTTCGCCGTAAGTTTTTGATGGCGTCATTTATTTATAAGAAGGGCAACACTCCAGTCCAAAAGGTGGCGCTAATGCACATAAAACGGTTTATTTTATGTATGCTTCGGCAGCCAGTGTTTATTTCTTGTATGTAAATGTAACCAACCGTAACATAGTAGAAAAGAAAAACGTGGAAGTAAAAATACTGAAATAAATACTGATCAGTGATAACATATTTTTGGTGGTTGTGTGTGCATTTTGGCGGTTTTTGAGCAGTTTTTGGGCTGGAATACATCAGCTGGATCTGCCAAACAGATTTGGATGGTTGATTTTAACGTTACAACTAACGTTAAACAGCAATATTATTCACAGACGCACTTTGTATTTGAGGGAGATTGATCAGTTTGATCATTAGTTTTATTGTATTTTTAAAAACTGTCAAATTTAGCCTACTTAGAAGCAATTTTTTTTATTTTATGTTGTGTAAAACAGGCAAATGATAGCTAATTAGCTAATGTGAATTCAATGGGCCATTGATACGTGTCCATGATAAACTATGTAGAAGTAACATTAGTCAAAATGTTCATACAGATAAGTATCCTACAATACTTTAAGAGGAAGAAGACAGAGGAGAACGAGCTTGTAAGTTGTATGGATAGCTACATACAGTATATTCTAAAATTCACATAGTAAAAGTACTTTAGATCAGTAAAATTAGGCCAACGGCATGTTATCAGAGTTTGCATTGAAACCAGTTCTGTGTCCTCAAACATGATACTTTCCTAGACAGGAGATGAAGAGACCACAGAACAGGGAGAGTTAGGTCCAAGTGAGAAACAGGTAATGGGAATATGACCGAATGCTAATTTTTGTAGGATAAAAGAATACATGGGAACTGTGTCCAACTAATTTAACTAGTTGTTGTTATGATTACCGTATTTTCCGGACTATAAGTCGCACTTTTTTTTCATAGTTTGGCTGGTCCTGCGACTTATAGTCAGTATATATATACTTTATATTTATTCTCATCAATATTTAATAAATTAGTAAACAAATGTTCATTAGAAATGAGCATTTAAGTGCTTATATATATATATATATATATATAAATCTGGGGAATTTCCCCCGAACCCCCCCTGGCATTTACTGTCCCCCCCAGGTTCAAAATCGCTCCTACGCCCCTGATTTGTATGGAACTACTTTCCTTGCAGAAATAGCCACGGAAAAAAATTAATAATATTAATAAAAATTGTGTCTAAGATGTAAGACAATTAATATTAACATCTTGTTTGTTGAACATTTGTATAACCCCTTAGCGTTGCTGTAAAATTTGCCTAAACGCCTAAAAAAGGCATAATCAAAGTAAATTGCATGCAGTTCTTGAACCATCTGGAGCATGGTTTTGGTCTCTATTAAAAGGTGACACTCTGAGGTTTGTTCCTTAACCGAACAAACTTCACAATCCCTGTAAGTCTTACTGGTATTGAGAAAAAGAACTTTAAAGACAATGAAAAAGGATAAAAACATTCCGCCTATATTTTTTGTAAACAGATGCCTGCAGATGACTATAGCTGTGAGTTATTAAAACGCAGTGGGAACAGAGCATGAAGCCTTGTTGGTGGTCTGACAAAGACACTGATTGTAACTGCTGTGCTGATTGTGTGTTAAAAAGGTTTGCATCATTCAAATCACAAGAATCTCAACTTTCCAAAGAATGAACATTTCCAAAGAAATTACATGTGTTGCTTGTTTGGTTGTTTTTTTTAAGTTGTTAATTGTCACGAAGTTAACCCTTAAAAACAGGCAGTGTACTGCAGGCTGTACAGTGAAACACTGGCAGGATAAAATCAATATCACTGTTTGCAGTCGTGCTTATATTTGTGAAAACCGCTATTTTGCTCTTGTGATACTGCTTATGGTCAGTAAGTTTTACATTGTCACATTAATGATGTAAACAGATAAATCAGACAATGCACCAGCAAGGTCTTGACTGATCTTTAAGTAAATTACAGTCTTTTTAGTCTGAGACCAAGATAAGACCTTCAAAAAATGGTTTTAAAGGGGTTATATCACATTGAAATTGCTAAAAAGAACATTATTTGGTGTAATGCAATGTTTACATGGTTTAAGGTTAAAAATAAATCAGACAATGCACCAGCAATTTAGTCATATCCCCACAGTTGTGGTCTTTACTGATCTTTAAATAAATTACATTCTTTTTAGTCTGAGACCAAGATAAGACCTTCAAAAAATGGCCTTAAAGGGGTTATATGACATTGACATTGCTAAAAAGAACAATATTTGGTGTAATGCAATATGTTTACATGGTTTAAGGTTAAAAAAACATTATTTTGCACATAATATACATTATTGTTGCTCATGTATGCCCTGTCTTTCTGAAACATACATTTTTACAAAGCTCATCGTTCTGAAAAGTGAGCTTTTCTGACTGGCCAGCTATCCAATGTGTTGTGATTGGCTGAATTCCTCAAGCGTGTGATGGAAATGTTACTCCCAAGGCGCAACAAGACAAAAACAATAAAACCCATTACAAACAAGGCATTTGTAGCATCCAATGGGGACATAATTACTGATTATTATGACTCATAGTAATGCATTTTTATGCATTGCGTATGACAAACAACAATAGTTACTCTAGACTGGTCAAAACTAGGCTTGGGTATCAACTGGGTTTTTTGGTGCCATATCGATATCGGTGCCTAAACTATTAAAAATATTTACAATAAATCCATAGCATTCACATGCTCCTTAGATGCTCTCATTTCCCAAGCTTCCCTTACTCTAAGGCTAATAAATGTATTTCACGATCTGGGTCATTATTTAATACAAAACCACACATAATGTTTCTGATATTCTTCTTCCTCACACGCACTGAGGCGAGCATAATGGACATCTACACAGTTAAAACTGCATTAAGTTACAAAAGTGTGGACTTAGGTCCTGTCCCAAATGGCATACTTGAATTCATGTGGACTTGTAGTCTTGCGGGCTGATTTCTACTAACTAGACAGTCAAAGCGGCATTACGTCACGAAAGTATGGAGTATGTAGGCTATGTGTTTAAATAAGTATGGGTTTAGGGTGTGGTTTGAGACAGGGTTACAGAGGATGACTGCAGGGTTTAGGGTGCAATTTGGGATAGGTCAAAATTATTAATCAAAACAAAAAAAAACTTGTGAACATAGTTGCTTTTGGGAATGCACCCCTGGTCAGTTGAACTGGATAAATCGATTCCTTCAAAAGATCCGATTCGTGAATCGTTCGCTTACGAAACGTACATCACTTCTTCAGTCCTGAACATTCCCTGGGAGAGCTTCTGTACAGTGAAATTCACGAGTTTTAGTGATAACGACTTAATTTCGTTATCAAAACAGTCGTTATCAAAATACATCAGAAAACTTAACTATAACAATATAACACATGAGACTACTTTTATAATGATTTTAATATATATTTTTTTGACATTCACCCCCATTCATTGTCTTTGCCTGGAAAAAGGCAGCCATATGACGTTCCTACTTTCTTCCTGTGTGGGTTATGGAAGACATTAGGGTAAGTAAATGATGACATCGTTAGTGATTTATCCCTCGTATATGAAATGATTATTATAATTTATTCATCAAACCATGCATCAGCAGCAAAACACATCTAACTCTAACAAGCAAGTGACAACTGACGCGTCCTCCTGACAGACAGGGCATATGTTAAGCACGGGCTCGTTGCCTCGGCAGATTAGCCCGTTTTAACTCAGCTATGCAAAACACCTATCTCTGCGACCAACTTAAACCAGCTGATCAGAAACTAAGATGGGAGCTGTTCTCAAAACTCACTCATTACATTGTTGTGCAGCCACGCAGATGTGAAACAAGTGCACGCGTTTCCACTTCTCCAGTGCGCTTTCCACAAAACTTTCAAACGCGAATATAAAGTCAATCCACCCGCCATCCGTCTAAAATGCTGAAAATACATCAAAAGCCGAATATAATTACGCCAATCGTAACAGTTTGAAACCGCGTAATGCCACAGAGTTTGACTTGTCTTCATTGATTGCGAGCGCATTCTATACGAGACGCGTACAACAATCTCCACTCAAAGCCAACATATTAAAAAAAGAATGTTCATCTTACCTTGTTGAATCAAAGCGATTGATATCCCAGCCACGACGACCCAGTACACGGGACTCTTCATGGCGTCTGGAGCGGATCAAGTGCGCGCGAGGTCCGCGTGATTGTTTTCCTTCTTGCAAATACCAATTTGAAAATCCGGAGCAATAAGTGGAAGTGTAGTCCCAGGCTCTAAGTAACTGTGAAGTATGCACTTACTCACTCACCTACGCAGGCGCTGAGAAGTCCCTCCTTCAGTGAGGTATCGCTTATTGAGCTGTTTGGATAGGCTTCCACAGGATTACAAGAACCCGCTGTTTTCATTTGCTCAAGAAATGTGACTGTACATTTGAAGTGCAATGCTTGGGTTTAGTTTCCAAATCTTGTATTTGCTGCATATCCCCAGGCCGTTTGTCTTATTGCTTAATCATTTACCAATACTGTTGTCGAGTTATTATTTAGCACTGGTTTTAATTTCCCTGCATGCCCTCTTGAAATTAATTTACACTACTATCTCTAAATTGGTTCCTTAGGCTAATAGTGGAAAAATTTTATTCAATGTCTGTAACACCGTGTCTCCAACTTTAATATAATATTACCATATATGTCTGCTACAGATTAGAGTAGCTAATATTACATTTTAAATTAAAGCTAATCAAATTTAAAAAACAGGCAAGCATCCACTTTAGAGATGCACTATGATTAATTGTTTGTGTTAGGAGTGTGAAACACAAATTTAGAGAAAGGTTGAGAAAGTGAATAAATATTTTGTGATTGCAGTGCATTCCATTGTAACTGTGTCTGGTGTTCAAAAGGTAAACATAAATTAATTCTGTAAAATTGGCTTCCCGTTGTCCCTCCTTGAAGACTTCAGCAGGTGACTTGCCGTTAAATCTGGCTTTGAATGTGAATGTGAAAAATCATTAACCAGCTCAGTCAAGTGAGACTGCTTGTCATCTCCAATGTCAATGAAACACTTTACATCATATGAAGGATTTAAAAAAAGACCGTAAGCAATTCAGAGTTGTAATTGCTGCGAATCATTTGGCAGAAAATGAAATGTGCGGGAAAAATGGATTATTTGTCAATCCTGGCTAACTGAGTACGTCAAGCCATGGCATAGATGATTATATTCATTGACATCTCTGACACAAATACACTGCCTGCAAACTTCATAACAAGCTTCAGTTGGTTAGAATGAGTAGAAAAGTTTTGTTACAAGTAAATCTTTCATTTGAGCCAGAACCAAAATTATATAACGAACAAAACATATTGATTGAGCAAACAACATGTGAATTCTGCATGAAAATTCCTAAACAATGCAAATCTCACTACTTAGATATTAAGTTGTTGCTATGATTGGGAGTTCAGGGCTGTTGTAAGATTGTTGTTTACTGTCCCTACTTAAAAAGCCTAGAGATAAAAACCCAATGTTATTGGATTTTTTTCACCCACTTTGAGTGAAAATTGTAAGTCTAGTCACTCCGAAGAACTTTCCTCAACAAACTGTGTGATTTGAGGCACAAACAGTATAAGATTTAAATGCTAAGTTTATAACTTAGGCTTGAGGTTTGTTCAAATAACTCTAGCACTAATCAAACTTGGTTGAATTTTCGTTTCAGCCCAGCTTGTTGTGTTTATATCAGTTCAAATAAATTGGTTTCTTTCTGGCACTACAGACTGGCAGCATATATCCCTGTATTGTTGCCCTAGAATAAGCCATTGCTCGATATAACCAGACATCAGGCAGAGTCAGATAATCTACTGCAACCAAACTGAATTGTAAGAACACTCTGAGAATTTCTGTCCTCCAGATGAGTCTGTCCTGCACTCTCACCTTTTAACAAAGCAGACTATACGACCAGAGCCACTTAGAGAAATGAAAGCCTTCAGAAGAGGAAGTGTATATATAAGCTAGGAGGGAACTCTATGAAAGAGCGTGTTTCAAGTAGCAAGCCATTTCAAAGTCCAGTACTGGGACACTTGAAACACAAGAGAGTCACCTTGCTGACTGTGAACCTTTAAATCACTGCTGTCTCGGCTGACCCGAGGACAGCCTGAAGTGCATTAGCCAGAGAGACTGACAGATACATTAGTCAGTGAATTCTTCTCAGATGTGGTACAGCTCCATCAAATAAGCTTCATGGCTTTATTTTGTCTGTCAGGGAAGTTGAACAGATACTGTACGCTGTGCCTTTTTCATTTGAATTTATCATCTGTTAATGACGTGAAGATTGTTTTAAAACATGCTAAACATGCTCTCTGTGGTTATATTTACACAGAGAGTATGTTTACAATATGTTCTGCTTCATATCTAATATTACATAATGAATGGAATTAGTGGACGAATGTGTATCACATGCCATTTATATTGATAGTTTCAATATTAATGCCAAAGCTTATTCCACTAACAAAACGAACAGTTTTGAAATTGTATTTCAGCACATTATGAAAATGAGGAAATGGATCTTGCTGTCAGAAATTATGAATTTCCTGAGGTCACAGAGAAAAACAGAGAGAAAATGATAGAGAGAAATAAAATGGAAAGACAAAATATATATAAAAAAACTTTTTGACTTCACAGAGATCAGGGGAAAGCAGAAATACGATGTACTGACAACAATGTGTGTTTTGCCATATATTATTGGCTGTAAGAGCATAAAAACATCTAAATTCAATCAGCCAACATTGTCCTATTCATGCATGTTATATATTAAAAAATATATATATTATTGGACTTGGGGCTCTTGGTAATATTATTTATAAATGTCAGAATCTGGTTTTCAGGACATTTTTGTTTACTTTGGTTCAATATGATAAACCATTTTGGTTTGTGAGATGTCACACACACAAAAATACTTGTTCACGCTTTTTCTGTCTCCTGCTTTTGAACTGTTATATGCAATATCTCTAGATATGAATGTATCTCATTGCTAGTCTATGAGCAATTTTTGCCCTTCATTATAATTCAAAAATGACTTTCTTAATATTTTTTTAGGAAGTGTCTGAAAACTTGGGGAGATGCTGAGAATGTGAGATTCTGCATTGGAGATGGATTGCAGGTAATTTCTGTTCCAGTTTTGAATCTGCAGTGGAATTACAGACCTCCAGGTGGAAAACATAGATGAAAGAGCGCGAGAAGCCAGAACGTTTGATGGGATTTCAGCTCTTGGGGGGCCTCAACCAGAATCTGAAAAATGATCTAAAAACAACCTTCTCTCCTTTCTTTCTCTCTTAATCACAAAAGCTGATCCTTAATCAACATGCTTTTCTCAGATGCTTGAAAGTAAAGTATAGTAGTAATACAGTCATGCATACATTAAACTTCCCCTACCACAGAGACTGTTCCATCACAGAGGCTCATCTCTGTATTACAAGGAGGTGTTCTGAATTTTGATGAATGTTTAATTCCTGTTAGACAAGTTGATGGGTACAGTGCTTGTGCTCTCGGGAGGCTTATATGGTATTAATCATTTTCATGGTAAATGATTCCACGAGAAAGTTTGGATGAGGCAACATATCTGACATGTATTTGCACCGAACTTTGCCATGATAATCAGCCGGGGCTGTGTAATAGAGGCCGTATGTCAATGTCCACATAAATCCTGAAAGATAGAGAGAGGGTGATTCAAACTGAGATTCAGGATTCAGAATGAATGGGGTGGTACAGTCATTTGCTTGAGAGAAATGGAAGGTGATTATATTTTGCTGTCAAAATTGGCTGCTTTATTAAGATATTACGAATGACCTTTTAGAGGCAAAACAGAGTTCAATGTTCAAAACAAAATGAGCTTCAAGAATTCATTGTATGCTGGTGAGTGAGTCATTGCAAAAGGGCAAGTGAATTAAATCTGAGCACATACTGTATATCTGACTTATTATAATTGGTTTTGTATGCAAACCAATATTAATATTGAAAACAGAATGCTAGCATGGCAACCCTTGACCTGATTGCTCAGAGTAGCCATAAATTAAAAGGCTTGGTTGCCTCTTGTAAAAAAAAAAAAATATATATATATATATATATATATATACAGTACAGACCAAAAGTTTGGACACACCTTCTCATTCAAAGAGTTTTCTTTATTTTCATGACTATGAAAATTGTAGATTCACACTGAAGGCATCAAAACTATGAATTAACACGTGGAATTATATATGGAATTATATACATAACAAAAAAGTGTGAAACAACTGAAAATATGTCATATTCTAGGTTCTTCAAAAAAGCCACCTTTTGCTTTGATTACTGCTTTGCACACTCTTGGCATTCTCTTGATGAGCTTCAAGAGGTAGTCACCTGAAATGGTCTTCCAACAGTCTTGAAGGAGTTCCCCGAGAGATGCTTGTTGGCCCTTTTGCCTTCTGTCTGCGGTCCAGTTTACCCCTAAACCATCTCGATTGGGTTCAGGTCCGGTGACTGTGGAGGCCAGGTCATCTGGCGCAGCACCCCATCACTCTCCTTCTTGGTCAAATAGCCCTTGATGCCTTCAGTGTGACTCTACAATTTTCATAGTCATGAAAATAAAGAAAACTCTTTGAATGAGAATGTGTGTCCAAACTTTTGGTCTGTACTGTATATATATACGTAATTATTAAAATAGATGCATGTATGGATGGACGGACGGACGGACAGATGGATAGATAGATTTAAATCAAGTCAATGGGGGGGAATAATGTATTAGAATCATAAAAAAGACATTGTGCATGGTTGCATAATGATATACAGTATATATTTTTTTTATCTTCCTATATAGTTTTGTTCCTCATCATTATTTATGTGATTTGTTATACTACTATATTTTAGTGCATGGGAGATGTTGTTCAGCAATATTTTAGACTTTATAGGTAGACGTGGCACTAGGCTGTCCCCTGGTGGTCATTTAAATGAATCACAGCCACAGTGCAGGTGCAGATGGTTGGTGCATATATTGGCAATTGGCAGCTCAGCACATCTTTGATCATCATCCTATATGTTTAAAGAAGCTGGATTGGAAAATAGAAAAAATAAATTACTATTCACAGTTGTATATTGATTGGATAACCTAGTCAGGTATCTCAGTTTGGGTGAATGTCAGATGTTTGGATTGTATGACTCACAATCTGCTTTCTATAGGACCTTTAAGGGATAGTTCACCCAAAAATTAAAACTGCCATCATTTACTCATCCTCAAGTTGTTCCAAACCTGCATGAGTTTCTTTCAATTTTTGAGAACAAAATAATATATTTTGAAGAATAAACAGTTGACGATAGCCATTGACTCCCAAGTTTTTTTTTTGTTTTTTTTTTTTTTGTGGAATGGCATGTGAAGGACATATAGATATACAGTAGATATAGTGAATAGTATTGTTTCCTCTTTATAATTTGTGTAGTTTCTACTTAAAATCGTAAGAAAATTTCACTTAATTAAATATTGCTATAATCAGAAAGATTCAAAGTCAGCTAAAAACAGACAGTATTCAAGTATCTTAGATGTGAAATAAAAACAGCGAACTACACTGGTTTCTGTTCAACTAGGAGTTTTGTACGTTTTCTATGAGGCATTGCAGCTTTACTAATACACTCAATTCTATAGCTGTATCCCAAACTGAAGTGTGCCGACTCCGAAGTGCACATTTTAAGTGCGATTGCGTCATGACGTAAGCTGTCCCAATTCAGGAAAGACCACATTCCAAGGCCGATGTCACCACGGCGAAATGAAGGCTGATGTAATTCGAAAGTAACACCAAATGCGCCCTCCGTTTTCCAGGAAAATGAAGTGTGTATCTGATGGACAATTCGCACCTACCATATCCCAGAATCACTTGCGTGCAGATGACAATGATGTTTATATTCAAAGAACACTGCGGATGAGAGTTCTGTGGGGGAATTCACACTGAAATGTAAGTATTGTGTTTTCATTTACTCAAAAACCTAGTGCACACGTTAAAAATCCACAAACAATAAGACAACCCCTATATAAGGCAATAGTCTTTTCCTTTGTTGTGTTTTTGTAGTACTGACATTCAAGATGTCAACAAATGTTTTAACCAAACTTTAGCACTTCAGTATTTTTTATGCATATCCTGCTGTGTCATATATTATAATGTTAAGATTGCAAACCTGTCTTTATATGTTTCATAAGTGTTTCCATTTTCTCTTGTTTTAGTACTATTCTGGAGAAAATGTGCCTGCTGGGGAAAGACGTAAAAATGCAAAGTAAGCAAGTTAGTAGACAGATTTTTGCTGAAATTCATTGTGCTGTAGTTGTTAACAGGCATGGTTTTATTTGCTCTGCCTTAGGATTGCAAATGTCCTGGGACAGGTGAGGGAGTGAGTGGAAGCTGGTGGAGCTGCTCAGGGAAGACATCAAACTCCAGAGAGAGACAGAGAAAGGTGAAGTGACTTACAGCCAAGTATGGTGACCCATAATCAGAATTTGTGCTCTGCATTTAACCCATCCAAAAGCACACACACACACACACATGCACGCACGCACACAATAAGTGTATTTGGCAGGAGCATTCAAGAAACTGATTCCTAAAGCAAATGTATTACATTTCTACAGTCAAGAGTGATTTTCTCTTTTTTTTCTGTGTGTTGTTTTATTAACGTTAAAGAAAGTTAAAGAAATAGGTCACCCAAAAATAAAAATTCTTTCAGCTGTCTGTCAATTCTGTCATAGTGTTTTATTTTTATACCACCATTTACTCACTCAGAAGTGGTTTTAAACCTGAATGAGTTTCTGTCATGATTCTGCCTTCTTGTCTCTGATTTTTCTCTAGTCTTGTGGCAGGATCATGACAGGCCCATGTTTTATGTGCAAGCACATGGCCATTTGTTTGGGCCATGTGCTTGCGTTGTCTCGTTCCCTTGCCCCGCCCCCCTTGTTACCCTAGTTTTGTCTTCATTGATTTACCTGTTCCACCTGTTGTGTTCATTAGTAGCCTCCCTTTATAACCTCGTGTGTTTCTCTGTCCCTTTGTCGGTTCATTGTTTAAATATTGTCACGTTGTTTAAGATTGTCTTCTGTTGTGATTTTTGTCAAGTCTTGTCTAAGTAATTGTTTGATCGTGTTTTAGTCATAGTCTAGTTAAGTGCAGTGTTAGTCTAGTTTTGTCTTCCTTCGTCTGTCTAGCCCTTGTTTTGCCCCCTCGTGGGTTTTGTTTTCCTGTTTTTTTTTTTGTATAATAAACTGTGTTGCTGTGACTACTGTCTGCATTTGAGTTCATCCCTCCACCACCCATCCTGACAGTTTCTTTCTTCTGAACATAAATGCTATTTTGAGGAATGTGGAAAACCAAACAGTTGCTGGTCTACAGTGACTTCCATAGTATTTTTTGCTACTATCAAATTCAGTTGGTTACCCATATTCTTCAAAATATCTTATTTTGTGTTCAGCACAAGAAAGAAATTAATACAGGTTTGGGTGGGACAATGTGACAGAAATGAAATTTTAGGGTGATCTATCCTTTGACAGTAATGGACTGTAGGGATGTTTACAGTTTTTCTCAGTTGCTTTGGAACATTTCTAAAATAAGAATTTAAATTCTCAAAACTACCTGTTCAATCTTCACATCATTGTGTCACTTGTGCACATCAAAAAAGTTGCAGATACTTTGGTACATCCATGCAAATGATTATGTACAATTCTCTGCTGTTTCCGACATTATCAATTGCTTATGACGTTGATGTTGATCAAAATGTATTATAATGGGTCTCAGTTGAATAGTCTCACCCCCCACAACATTTAGGCATTACTTCATAGCATAAGTCTTTACATGCAAAATGGTTGAACAAGTTGTCATAATATGTCAAGCACATTTCTTTACATTTCCATTAGTTTTTTTTTTCTAAATCTGTCCTGCATTGGTAAATTGCTCCCAGGTGAATCTTGATTTTTTTTTTAACGTAGGTCCATTTCATGAACCATCAACTGGCAAGTTTATATATAGTCGGAGCACAACACAGTGTATCAATGTCTAACAATCTCATCCCTGAACAAGAGAGGGGTCAGATTGTAGATGACCTGCCAAAGTACGTGATAGTTTGGGACAATGTCAGTTTCCATCTCTCCAATATCATCAGGCAATGGTTTGCAGCCCACAACAGGATGCTGATGGAGTTCCTCTCAACCTATTCTCCATTTTTCTCAGCATGGAGATGGAAAGTATATGATCGCCAGCCACATACACTGATGACCCTTCTGGCTGCCATGGATGCTGCATGTGATGACGTCACAGCGGATGCCTGCAGAGGCTGGATAAGACACTCTAAAAGAGTATTTCCATGCTGCATCGCAAGCATGTATTTAATTTGTGGCCCAATAGACAGGACCGTAAGGAGGTGTAGGAAGACTACACTGTAATTCCTACAGCACTGCATGTACAGTTTTCCCTAAGGAGATTATCTTATGTTCACATTTCTACTTTTCTGCAGTGCTGTCTTTTCCTTTCTGTATCGCAATGACATGGTCTGTCAACAAATTACAATACAAACAGTAAAAGCGTAAATGTGAATCTTGTCCAGTCTCTTGCAATCAAACTACCACATACACTAAGGTGTAACCTACAATTTATAATACAGTTTTTCTCAGTCACTTTGGTGCATTTCTCAAATCAGAAATGAAATTCTCAAAACTACTTGTACAACCTCCACATCATCTAGTCATTTATACACATCATAAAACCAGTTTATCATTCTTTTGAACAAGTTGCGATTGCTTTTTCATGCAATTGATTACGCACATTTATCTGCGGTTTCCTACATTATCAGTTGCTAATGTCATGCTGCTCAAAATGTATATAGTTTTCTGTGCTATTCTTACTCCTCAAAACATCTAGGCATTAGTTCATCGTACAGTATTTTGTCATTAAGTCATTAAATGCAAAATGTTTAATCTAGTTGTCATAAACTGCCAAGCACTTTTTTTATTTTTACACACTATTATTAGATTTTTTGTAAGTTTGGCATGAATTGTGCACGTGAACCTTGACTATTGAAGAGAATGTAGATCAACCAATGATAAACCATTTCTCTGAAATAGCTCAAAGGTGCATCTCATGAATCTTCAGTTGGAAAGCTTATACTGTATAGACAGAAGACACCAAATTCTGACAATGGATTTATTTTTATTTTCATCTTTTTGGCCATATTTCTTTTTCCTTTTCTATATCACAATGACATTGTAAAGGGTTTTTTTATTATAATTTTTTTGGGTCAGTCCAATTTATGACAGAAAGACTTGTCATTCTGATGGCACTGACATGTTCATTGACAGATATCTATTTTTGAGAGATGAATCCATTATGGTAATCCAGGTAATCCATTATGTTTTACTATTTGTACGAATTGTTTTGAGAAAGGCACTTACTGTTTTGCAGATGTCAAGAATGAATTGAGAAATGTACCAAAGCAACTGAGAAAAACTGTAATATGCCTACTGTCCCTTTAAGACCTGCACGCATCTAATATACAGGCACATATAATTTTTCTCTCAACTGTTTACTTTCATTTTAGACATAACCAACTGAGTCTACATGTAAACCTTGTGTGTTTTGACAGTATTAGCGCAAAAGATAACTTAGTTCAATAATCAGGCGCTGTTTGACAGGCTTTAGCACGCACACGCTTTGGTGTATGCAATGCTCAGAAAAAGCACAGGTGAGACCAGTGTGCGAGTGAAACATTTGAAAGCACATGCAAAATAATGAGAGAGTAACTCTACTGCTGAGTTAACACTGCTGTGAATGCATGTGATGTTGTACAGTATATGCCGGAGGCGCCAGAACTGCAGCTGACAGAATGTGTGCTGTCGAACAATACTACGATATTTCTTCAAAAGCAGATTGTGGAGACACTTTTATTGTTCAAAAATCGTCATTTCGCACACCCCTAGCTCAAACCATTAAAAACTTGTCCAGCACTGGCACATTCTGGCACAAATCTGGTCTGATTTAGGGAAAGAAGGAAAAGAGAAACTGTTTAGAGCTATGACAAAGTAATTAGTAGAAGAAGACATATCGAGGTACTTTAGTAAACTACTTTTATTAACTACTAATACCACATTGGGGAAAAAATACTAGTCATGTTTAAAACCTTAGCTAAAGGGATGGTTCACCCAAAAATGAAAATTCCAAACCTGGAACAACTTAAGGGAGAGTAAATGATTACCGAATTTTCACTTTTGGCTGAACTATCCTTTAAGTAAAAGTATTATATTGGATACTCTAATAAATTTAAGGTATTAAAGGAACTCTCCAGTTTTTTAATAATTGGCTCATTTTCCAACTCCCCAAGAGTTAAACAGTTGAGTTTTACCGTTTTCAAATCCATTTAGCCGATCTCCGGTTCTGGTAGCACTTTTATCTTAGCTTAGCATAGATCATTGAATCTGATTAGACCGTTAGCATCTTGCTCAAAAATGACCAAAGAGTTTCTATATTCCTATTTAAAACTTGACTTTTTGTAGTGCTGCTGTCCTGCGGAAAAAAAAAAAACACAGTACTTCATATTTGTACGAGTATAATTAAGTGTAGGAAACACTCTGCAAAACGTTTCAGTTAGTGTGACATGCATGATGCATTTGCATGAGCAAGTTCGCCTCTCGAGGAGTCAAACAGGCTCAATGCAATACATTCACAGCAGTTTCTGTTCTCTCCTGATTGTTGAGGAATTGTAGTGTTTGAACAGTGTGTTTGGGTCTCAGGAGAGCTAAATGCACGCTGTGTGATGCAGTCGAGTTGACAAATGCCTCATATGCTTGATTCTCTTTTGAGGAATGAGAACTGAGCTCCTCCCACCTATGGCGGCTAGGCAGACCGATCATGGGGATTGTAGGCAGGGTATGGAAGGAATCTGATGGGAATTGCTTTTCCCTTTCAGTTCCTTTCTTTCGGTTCTCTCCCAAGGGATAGTAGTCAATGTTCACACGAGCATGTCCGGGATCGAGGGGATCATAGTGATTCTTGACCTAGGCACACTCAGCTCTTGAGGCAGTTAAATGCATGGTTTTATGCATTCACAGTAATCGGTTCGAGGGATGACAGTTGAGCTCCTACATTGTGTGATTCGATTCCTGAAAGAAAAAGTTTCCTTTGATGGGTCTCCCTTTTTATGAAGATTGTAGCAAGATGCCCATCACCAGTGGTTTTTGGTTTTAAATAGGGTCCCTTGCTCTCTTCTTAGGAGCTTCTCAGGTTGGGCTGCCTCAAGTATATTTTGTTGATAACTGTCTGAGGACATTTCCCATTGACTAGCTGCCTAGGTGGGGCGAGATGTCCCTCAAAAGAGTATGTGAATATTTAAGCAGTCTTCCTTGCTCCTCTGTTCAGTCCGCATAAACAGGTTCCTTGGATTGAGTTCTCATGTATTGTGAAGGCCAATGATTTGGAGTATTACATACGTGTTTCAGATACCGGTCGTGCTGATGGCATTCCCCAAAGTGTCCCATAGGGGATGCAGTGTCTCATTCCCTCTCAGGGAACCATGATTACATGCATAAGCAAAGACATTTTTACTTTGGAAAGGTTGATTTAAAATTAAGTTTATAGGTTGTAGATAGATAGATAGACAGATAGACAGACATACAGACAGACAGACAGACAGACAGACAGACAGACAGATAGATAGATAGATAGATAGATAGATAGATAGATAGATAGATAGATAGATAGATAGATAGATAGATAGATAGATAGATAGATAGATAGATAGATAGATAGATAGATAGATAGATACTTCAATTCTGAATTTTACACATCCGTGGCAAACTGCAGAAAAAGAATACTTGTCCTTGCTATTTGTCAACTACTCTGAGACACTTACAAAATTTGAGGTAGTCCAACTGTCCCAAGGCTACCCATAAAACTGTCTAGAGCAGAGTTTCGGCGTCTGGTGTTATTGAATGTTATTGGCCGGGTAGTTAAATGATTTTCTAACGGAACACAGAGCAATCACAAGGCTAAGTGGACGAGACAAGAGGTGCCACAGCTCACAGTGTGTGCAACACTCCTGTCAAACCATTTAGTGATGTGTGTTTGTGTGTGGAGAGAGAGAGAGAGAAGGCTTGAAAGTTTTTGTTAGAGTGATATCATGCTGAGACCATCTCTCTCCAGCAGCAGGGGGCCTTTCGCTCAGAGAGCAAGCAGGAGAAAGCAACAAAGAGAAAAAGGAAGAACGAGCAAAGAGGTGGCAGAGCTATCATGCTTCTCGACGATGTTACATTGCCAAAACTGGCTCCTCAACTAACACAAAGACTCCCCTCGGGGATGCTGGTAATAATACCTTTCAAAACAAAATCCTCAGTAATTCCCAGATTGTACCAGTCCTGGATATTTATCTCTCAGCTGGTAGTGAGAGAAGCTTCCTCATCATTCAATGGAAAATATCTAAGTACTGTATATATCAGTTTTACTCACAGTTTGGTGGAGTTAGTGGATAACATTACGGGAAGTCGTGGCCTAATGGTTAGAGAGTCGGACTCCCAATCGAAAGGTTGTGAGTTCGAGTCCCGGGCCGGCAGGAATTGTGGGTGGGGGGAGTGCATGTACAGTTCTCTCTCCACCTTCAATACCACGACTTAGGTGCCCTTGAGCAAGGCATCGAACCCCCAACTGCTCCCCGGGCGCTGCAGCATAAATGGCTGCCCACTGCTCCGGGTGTGTGCTCACAGTGTGTGTGTGTGTGTTCACTGCTCTGTGTGTGTGCACTTCGGATGGGTTAAACGCAGAGCACAAATTCTGAGTATGGGTCACCATACTTGGCCGAATGTCACTTCACACTTTACAGCAAGAACAGGGTCATATTCTTCAATCATCTCATATAATCACAGGCCAAAAGCTAAGCAGCTCAGCTTCCTCTCTGCTCATCTCATTAGATTCATTTCCAGTGTGTGTGAGTGTGTGCTGTTAAGACTATTAGACCGCACGGCTCCAGATCTACTGAAGATAAAAGCGAGAGGAACAAATCTTTAGTGATTAATTCATAGTCGTTTTTCTTCCCTAGGCGTTACTCCAAAGCACCTGCTGTTTTATCTCACAATGCAGCTCTCTGTCCCTTGCAGATTTTACCCATTAATTTCAGATTAGCAAAGTGGACACGGCTGATTCAACTAGAAGCCAATGTATAATTTGGATATGGGACGCAAGGTGCTGTAGCTTCATTTAGAGGGAGATGCAGAGGGAATGGTTTAGGGGTGAGAGGTCTAAATTTCCAGGAGCTTGTATGTCTAGGACGGATACACATTAAACAAACTGTCTATCTGACCACCTTTGGTCCGTCACCTACTGAACTGATTATTATAGGCCTCATGACACTAATTTTTCAAGTTATTGGCATTTTTAATAAGACTTTTAATAAGCCCTTGTTAAGTTGATCTGACAGCCTAGAAAACATCAACACTGCCTATAATGTATGCAAAATTCTAAAAAAAATAATAATTTTGTAATTGATTGAAATGAGACTTGACCATAAAATAACACTTCATTTTATAACCACTAGAGGCCAGTGTCTTCAAACACTCACCTCAAACTTAATGTTTTTTAACTAGACGACATTGTACACCAATGTACAAATCCTCAACACACTCTAAATAGGCTAAAGGAATTTTACAGACGTTTAGCCACTAAGAAATGGAAAAAACAAAGATCATAAAACCAGCTCTTGGAGGAGTAGTGGAAGAATTTGGACACTGGTTTCTATTCTAAATGTATTTATTAATATGTGTATTATTGTAAAAAATAATATTGTAGTCCCACAATGTTCTGGAATGTTCCAGAAGAACTAGAATATTACAGAATGTCACAGAAACATCTAGAATGTTTTCACCCAAATTAGCAAAATATCTCCAAGTCACGAGTGCAAAACTTATCTGTACTAAACCAATGTTTTATAATTGATGATAGAAGTCTCCTAAAATTTAACTGACCTAAATAATTACCAAAGTATTGATGCTACCTGAAAATTAATAGTACAAGAATAATTAGCACCACAGAATTACATTAAGTTAAACAAATTTTTGTTAAATTGTGTTATTCAACAACAACAAAATGTATCAACAGTTTCCACAAAATATATATAAAAAAAAAAGTGTAATATGCAAATCAGCTTATTAGAGCGAATTCTAAAGGATCATGTGTCTCTGAAGATTGGAGTAATCGCTGCTGAAAATTTAGCTTTGCATCACAGGAATAAATTACATTAAATTATAATAGAAACCTTTATTTTAAATTGCAATAATAACAAAATGTGAACTCTGGCATGATAATACAGCAACAGTAGATGCTTTTTTAAAATTGACTATCATTTCTTGTCACCAGAGGGCACTAATTTTGTTAGTACTGCAGGTGTTCTAACAAAAATCATGTTTACCGTGAATATGATTAATATTAGAAGTTATTTTGTAATTTTTGTTCAGAACTGCAGGTGAAAGTAATTCTTTTAACTAATTATGTTTATCTGAATAAGAATTTGAAAACTCATCTATATCCTTGCTGTTATAAGTCAGGTTTCTATTCTATAGCTAGCTGTTCTTGGGAGAATTATTTGAGAGTTATTTCAGTTACCGGTTTTTGGTCAGGGCACCCAGAGGACTACAAAATAACCAGTGTTGGGAAGGTTACTTTGGAAATGTAATAGGTTACAGATTACAAGTTACCCTGTTTAAAATGTAATAGTAGTGTAACTTTTTCAATTACTTTATTAAAGTAATGTAACTAATTACTTTTGAGTACTTTTTGATTACTTTCTAAATTTGTGAAAATTAAAGAATAATAAATAAAAGCATATACATCAACTTAAATACAGTTATCTAATAAGCATGTGACGTATTCTGTGTAATAAACTCCTGAAATATTGGTGTTTTTTTTTAAACTGCTGTCTCTGTATATGATGATAGTTTTCTCAAAATAAGTAAAATGCACATGAAGTGACACAGAGCAGTTCTAGAAATTATGTTTATGTGCTCGTGTACTCCTATATTGAGGCAGCAGAGGTTGAAAACACTGCAAGCTTCAGTAGGCCTATGTGTAGTAAATGAAACCATGTCTTTGCCATTAATTTACAGGAGGGGCGGACTGGGAAAAAAATTCAGACTGGAAAATCCAAACTCACACAAACAAATTCATGGACAAAACTATTTTTTTGTATGGACCTGACATAAAAAAGGTTTAAATCTTTAATTTGGGGACATGCAAAATAATTAAAAGTTCTCTCCTGAACTGCACCTTCACTTCCATTTTTCTCTTCAGTCTCTTTATTTTGCACTGTTATCCATCTCTCTCATGACTTTAATACTCAAGATTGAACAAAACTATACTTTACAATACAATACTCTACAATACTACAATATCTTTATAGAAAAATCCTTATACTGTACACGAGTCATGTTTTTCCCTTACAAAAAATTACCATGCTTTTATTAGCCTATATAAAAGTAAAATAACCTTGTTTTTTTGCAAATGGATTTGTATTTATTTTTAAATAAATACATTTGTAAAATAATTTTACATTTTTGGTTATCACAGTTAAACAATAGTAGGCTAACCATTTTCTCTGGATTTATAGTTAAATATTAAAATGTTAATTTTCGTAAGGGTTGTGTTGTTGTCTGTCGTAGCTCCCCCTAAACCTATAAAAAAAATCTGGTTTTTTTTCAGCTAAATTACTACTGTAACATTACAACTGATAATAATGATGTCCTTTATATAGTATTTTGAGTGATGACTGATGAGCAACGTGCTGCTGCTTGATTAAATAAATAAAAAAACAAAGACAAAAAAGCATCTTTACAGATGAAACTGACCTGAAACCCTGAACAGTAGTTCTGCTTCTCTGCTCCAGCAGTCCTCTCTCTCTCTCTCTCTCTCTCTCTCTCTCTCCTCTCTCTCTCTCTCTGAGTCTGATCCAAACCGTTTGGCGGAGGCGCGGAGAGCGCGCGAGTCATGACTAACACTTCATGATTTATTTAGAGATTTAATTATCAAATGGCGGATTCGCAAATGATCGCTTTAGTACATTCGGCAGGCAATTATACAATAATGTTAATAAATAGTGGGGCAAAATCGTCTGCCAGGCCACCGGGAATTGTCCCGTTTCTCCCGGTGTCCAGTCCGCGCCTGATTTCCACAGAAACGCAGAATGTGCAAGTCATATATTGCATTTTTGGGGCTTTATATTCACAGACACCAGTCGATGTCATGTTTTGATTCAAGTGTACTGACCTACTTTTGATTTAGTCATCCAAAATGTGGCATATTCCGTCCGCGTTAGGCATTTCGTTTTTATGACTGGATTCTACGAACCAGTGTTTCCGCATCCCGGAAATTATTAGGGCGGTATGTCTCAGAATAGTCATTGCAATTTGGGAAATAAATCAGTTAAATCTGTATGTGGATGTGTGTAAATATTCAAACGTAATCCCCTTTGTAATCGTAAAAAATTTCATAAGTAACTGTAATTTAATTACTCATTTTTTCTTATTAACTGTAACTTATTACAGTTACAATAATTTTGTAATTAAATTACGTAACGCCGTTACATGTAACTAGTTACTCCCCAACACTGAAAATAACATCCCTCACAATGCGCTCACACTTTCAAATTGACAGCACGGATGCCAAATAGACTTATATTTACAAACAACCACTTAGCCTAAAACTAATAGAATTCATTTACATTTTTATGAGCTGTTCTATCTCGGCAACAGGCATCTGGGGAAAGCAGATGGGAAGAGAATTAAAGAGTGAATAGAGGCATTATGAGTGTCCATAGAGAGTGGGCCTAGGTTTATTTCTATCCCCCTCTCACAAGGACACTAGATGTTCCTGATAGCCCTGCAGTAATGGCTGAATCGTATGGAAGAAGAGGTTCACGTAAGTCACCAGCCGAAAGGAGCTCTTAATGTAAAGGAGTAGGATAGGACACAAAGGCAGTGGAAGCGGTGCAGTTGGGGGCAGAGGTGCAGCGGAAGAGGCGATGCCTCTCTGAGTGCACTTAAGTGCTTAAAAGTGTGGGGAGGAGGAACAGGCCGATCCTTAAAATGAAAAGACACATGAAGAGTATAGTTTGCTATCGCTCCCGTACTTTCCACAAAGAAGAATCGCATGGAGGCCATTGAAGTAATCCAGGTCCAACGGGACCCATATGGTCCGGCCATTTATCCGAACAGATTGGCCCTTTCCTTAGCATCAGCCGACTTCTAATCCCCGCTTTCTTGAGTCTCACACAGAGCCTGTTAATGGGAAAGTGTCATGTGCTGGGCAGCCCGAGCCAACGGCAGGCGAAATGATGGGCAGCTCGGCCCGTCCACAAGTTGACTGCCTCTCTCGTATTGATTCCCCTCCAATGTCTAATTCTATTAATCAGAGCAATTTCCCTGTGGGCAGTGGTTTATTTCACTCATCAAATGCCTGATGAAATCTTTAGACACAGCGAATTAGGGCCAATCACAACAAATAGCTGATAGTGTTAACCAGTCACAAGCTGCGCAGAGGCAGCGGTCCACTCTAATTTGAAAGCAAGTGAGGTGATAATGCGGTGTGTCATCCTTTTGTGGGCGCGCATTAATGCGGCTGCCTGAGATGGCAATTGACGGCAAATCGACTGCTTCCAAAGGCAGCAGAAGAAGATGAAATTGGGTTGATGCTGAAAATAAAGAACATTGACTGGCAAACTGTGGCGCGACTGCGGATTTTAATCCATTATTGCGACTGATGGGGAGGGCTTAATGCATCCCTGTCTTACATTATATTTGCATGGAACACCACTCTAAAAACTGGAGATATACATGAGAGAGCCTCCGCGTTAAGTGGCTGACTGCGCCTAATTGATTTGCCAAGAGAAAGGGTCAAGTTTTCTGTACATTATGGAAAATCTATAAACTATTGACAAATTATATGTGCAGGGGCTCTGTGCTCAGATTCACCAACACATGAGATTGGAGAAATTAAATGTAAGATTTCTGTTTCTTGTGTTTGCAGGAAAATATGGTGCCAGTGCAAACTGTGTGCTCAGACACACACACATACACTTTAAATGCAGTAATGTTTGCTTTTCTGTCAATCCAGCCTTGTTTGTACAAAAATACTTTGTGTGCATATTTATATTTGTTTATATTTATTTTACATAAATACCTTTATACCGTAAATAATATGTGTAATAATAAATAAATGTATATATTAAATACATTTAAAAATGAACTCCATAATATTAAATACATTCATAATCATTACATTTATATATATATATATATATATATATATATATATATATATATATATATATATATATATATTATGGTGTTCATTGTTAAATATCTAAATATATATATTTAATGTTGTATATATATGTGTGTGTGTGTGTGTGTGCCATTAAATATTTAAATAAGTAATAAATATCTTATTATTTATTATCACATATATATTTAATGAAATGTTTTTAATATTTTTACATATTTAACAACACACACACACACACACACACACACACACATATATATATATATATAGTACAGACCAAAAGTTTGGACACACCTTCTCATTCAAAGAGTTTTCTTTATTTTCATGACTATGAAAATTGTAGGGTCACACTGAAGGCATCAAGGGCTATTTGACCAAGAAGGAGAGTGATGGGGTGCTGCGCCAGATGACCTGGCCTCCACAGTCACCGGACCTGAACCCAATCGAGATGGTTTAGGGGTGAGCTGGACCGCAGACAGAAGGCAAAAGGGCCAACAAGCATCTCTCGGGGAACTCCTTCAAGACTGTTGGAAGACCATTTCAGGTGACTACCTCTTGAAGCTCATCAAGAGAATGCCAAGAGTGTGCAAAGCAGTAATCAAAGCAAAAGGTGGCTACTTTGAAGAACCTAGAATATGACATATTTTCAGTTGTTTCACACTTTTTTGTTATGTATATAATTCCATATAAATTCCACATGTGTTAATTCATAGTTTTGATGCCTTCAGTGTGAATCTACAATTTTCATAGTCATGAAAATAAAGAAAACTCTTTGAATGAGAAGGTGTGTCCAAAAATGTATTCTGTACTGTATATATAATTGTAATAATATATAATATATAATTGTTTGTCTTCGTATTTTTATGCAGATGGTATAAAGGTATAGTAATCTGACCACAGATGGTTTTGTGTACTATTTATGCTTCATACTTCACAAAAGAAAAAAAAATGAAATGAGGCAATAAAACTACAAGTAGTTTGCTGTTTAAAAAGGTAATTTAATGTAATTTCAAGGTCAAAGTATCATTAAAATTAAATAAATAAGCCCATTCCTTCTTTCTCTGCTGCCTCTATGTACCATAACTACGAAATCAATACAAAATATCAGAATACATGTACCAAGCAATTTCATGAACACAAACCCTCAT
The DNA here is from genome assembly GCF_963082965.1 of Carassius carassius. Classification (NCBI taxonomy): domain Eukaryota; kingdom Metazoa; phylum Chordata; class Actinopteri; order Cypriniformes; family Cyprinidae; genus Carassius; species Carassius carassius. Next base: position 12,942,637 of record NC_081803.1, on the reverse strand, counting down.
ATGCCTCGAACAGGGGCATGGCATGGGCATCATTGTTCTTTTGAATCTCACAAATCTCACAGTTTCGTTACTCCATTTAATATCTATCTGTCTTATGATTGCTAGGACTTAGATATCGTATTTCCATTCCAAGATTCTCCTATGCACAGGCCGGTTCCTTATTTGCCTACAATGAGCGATGTAATAGGCAATTGCTGATATAACCCCCCTCCCAACCAAACAACATGGGCAACCAAAAGCAATCTGACTGCATATCATTGTCTGCCTATATCGAGTGTTTCCAGAAACATACCTGGTGATGATGGGCAGGCATCAGAAATGATTAAGTATAGAATTAGAGAGATATGCAGAGGTCCTGGCCTTATTTGAACATACATACTTTTGCATTGATGCGAGAGGGAGGGGCTGATGGCGGTGCTTTGGTATGCCACCATCTTGCCGCTCCACACAGTTAGCAGAGAACAGCTGTTCATTTGAAGCTGCCTGCACCTTTTCTTGACCCCATTTTGTTCTGCGCGGCAGCTGTGACAGAGGAGGAATTAGTTGTATTACTGTCGCCCCGTCACTGTGTGTGTTTCTGTGATTCCACTTGTATTCTCTCCATTACGTTGGCCCCTCTGTCTGATTAGGCACAACACACTCACTAACATGCCAAATCACTAGTGCGTAGCGCAGCCCAGAGCCCAGCTCTGGACATACACACTCACACGCGCTTGAATACACACTTCCAAACCCTACCACCTGTCAGAATCACATCCGGAATGAAAAATAGGCTATTGATGTCCATTTATCTTTCATTTGTGAGCCTTTTTCAGTCCTTACAATCCAGAATTTGCAAAAAATAAATGAAAAGAAATATCATGCATAGATTGGAGATGGAGAGTTTGTCTCGTAAGGCAAGATCAAGACAAGAAATGCTCATATGTTTGGCCTCGTTTTGTTGTGTATTTTTCTATTGTATTTTCGATTACAAGAAATTACAAGAAGTTCCCATAAAAAAAGAAAAGAAAAGGGCGACTTTCACCATAATGCATGAATAAAAATCTATTGCCACACTTTCTTCTATTGACTTGAAATTCAAAAGAGGGAAAATTCTATCAAAATCACCTGCATTTCTTTTACAATATTCATTTAAACAAAGCTTTGGCTAAGTCATATTGATTGTGTTCTGATTTAAAAGTACCTGAGGCAGGGTGTCTCTAATCCGAAGGCTCTTTTAAAAATCACCTGGTCAGACAAATGGGACCTTTTAAAGGAGTATAATGTGTTCTTAAATTATTTTATTGATGGGAAGTGGGATGGCCTCCGCAGGTACCCATACAAATGTTTGGAGCACACTGTGAAAGGGTCAATTTGTGCTCCATTTTCCATTTCTTCATTATCTGCCTTTAAAGCCGTGCTGAGTAGCTCAATAGGGCTGCAAGAAACTTCCACCCTCGTGCATTTACCACTGCCAGCGTTGGCCTCCCTGTCGATTTTTAAATGCTTTAATCGCCAAATCATAATTTGTAGTAAATTGTGGTTGTCGAAAATAACACTTTATAATGTTTAGATATGCGAAAGTGAAATATATACATATTATATATTCTAAAAAGAAGCATAGCTAAGGACTTATTGAAAACACTGGATGTCTTGCAATTAAAAAACAGCTTAACTGTAGCTCGACTTATTTAAAAGCTACTTTTGCTGTTGCTTATCCCCGATAGATCTAGAATATATATATATATATATTATACTAAGGATTATTGACAGAGGATTCTTTATCTTTTCTGTAATTATGTGTCAATTTGTAATAAAGCCAAATAACAGGGTTACTTTTGTTCCACTGTGGGTTTATTAGCAGTGGTGCCCGTATGACCCTGGCGTGAATGGGCTGAATAGCATCTCCAAATGACAGGTTAAAATGCACTTCCACTTACATTTAAAGTTCCATGTAGGCACTTCAATTTAATAATGCAGTCATCATTTGTAAATGACTCCTCTTTCAGAGTCCATTAAGAAGAATTTTTTCCTCTATTGAACTGAGAGTCAATAGGTGTGTAACAAGAAAGTGCGGCCCATGTGACTCAGAGGATTGTGGGGGTGGGGGAGCTGATGAGAGATTGCTCTATGAACAGTCTAATTAATGTCTGCTTGCCCAGACTCGTGGTAAAGTGGCACATTTGTGCTTTAGCAGAAAGAGACTTGGGTTGTAGATTAGTGGGAAAATGGGCTCTTAATTAGCTGCTAACAGTAGGTGACGCTTACAAATGGGAAATAAGTTAGTCATCAACTGTGTTAGGCAATTCGTAAGTGAATTTATTTTTTATTTTGTTTGTTATTATTTTACTTCTCTCATATGGAATGGTGGAAAGCTGGAGAGCATGGATGACACACATTTACAAACTGTAAATGCACCTTTAGTTGCATTTTTACTTTTTACTTTACACAAATAAACTGTAGGTGTACACATATGAGAATGTCGAGTCAAGTAAATATATATATAACATATTCTGATTATATGTTACATCTTATGCTCACCAGTGTAATTTATATGAAAAAATTACAGTATTATCTGATTTAAATCAGATTTTTCTCCTTATAAAAAGATGCATCACTCTGTGTTTCATAAGAGATCTTGTTTTGTCTTGTTGCTTTCCAGTGGATAAAATTAAAATGACAACAAGCTCAAATGATTTTCTGATTTGACAAAATCCCTCTACTGTGGTAGGATTCCTACATTATGTCACCCATAATAGCAAAACAATAAAATTACAGGATTTATCTGGAGCTTCAACTTTCATTTCAGAGGCTGCATCCTCTAGAGGTTCCATTTGTCAGCCACATACGTCATCGAAGTGGTCTCATTTAAGAAAAGTAACCATTAGATTGAAGAATAAGAAAGAAATTACAGTGTTTTGCACCAAACAAGGAATATCAGTCAATTTTATACCATTACTTTTCTTAAATGAGACCAACTCAGTGATGTATGCAACCTACAAACATGACCTCCGGGGGACACAGCCTCCGAAATTAGACACAGCTAATATCACTAACAACAAACTGGTAAAAGGCCTGCTTCAACAGTGATATCTATTCATCTGCCTCGGGTATAAATAGGAAGCCGCTAAGCAAGCCATCATGTCCCATGGCACTTTTCCATTGCCCTTGTGTGATTTTGCCAGTGTGAGGCTCAAGACAGGCAAAATGTGAAGGTCTAAGGTGTTGAGCACAACATGGTCATATACAGACAGAGAAAAAGAGGGTCCCCCTGGCTCAAGCTTTTCACCGGAATGTATCTGCTGACCCGTGAACACCCCTCCTTTCTGACCTAGACAAAAGTGGGAGTGGAGGACAAATGAGATCGCAGCGCTCTGAATTAACTCAGAGAGTGCTCACTTTGGGTAGGGTTTGCTGGGCAACAGGCTGTAATGCTTCAGTATATTTTTGTAGGCCAACCCAGAAGTTAGCATCACCCAGTGAAAAATACATCATTTTACTTCGATGAGTGAAAGTGACATGACATACAGCCAAGTATGGTGACCCATACTCAGAATTCGTGCTCTGCATTTAACCCATCCAAAGTGCGCACACACACAGCAGTGAACACACACACATCCAGAGCAGTGGGCACCCATTTATGCTGCAGCACCCGGGGAGCAGCTAGGTGTTCGGTGCCTTGCTCAAGGGCACCTCAGTCGTGGTATTGCCGGGCCGGCACGAGATTCGAACCCACAACCCTAGGGCTAGGAGTCAAACTCTCTAACCACTAGGCCATGACTTCCCATGAGGCATATTACTGAGGTATTTTATGATGAAAAATAAAATGTTAAGATATCTTGACCTTATGTTAATCACAGACCTCATTTCAGCCATTTGAACAAGAACCCACTGACTTCAGTATGACGAAACTGAAAGTGCTAAATGCTAACTTGTTTCTGCGTTTTGACCTACAAAAATGCCATTAGTTGTAACGTTTTTATGAGAACCTGTGCCATGCATTATTCCTTTTCTCAGCAGGGGAGTACTTTTAAAGCAATGACTCTGCGTGGCATTGGGCGTTAGCTGAAAGAAAGGTCACTGGTCTTTGCATGGTGCCGGCTGAAAGGGCTTCCAGTGTGATTCTGTAAGCCCTGAGTCACCTCTGAACCTCCCTGGATTACGCGGCGCTCTACACCGGCAGATGAGGCCCAAGACCCTTTTTCTTTTTGCATACTTAGGGGGATCAAATGACCAGTGAGAACTCAATTAGCAACATGTCTCCCTCAACGGGAGTCGATGTCAGGCGCTCATCCTTGTGATGCAAAGTGAGGCGCTGAATGAGGTCGAGCTTGATTTGCTTATTTGGGATCGACTTGTACAATTAAAGGGTGATGAAGTCTTTTGACCGGGAGCAGGGACGTGGCTTGGGTTTGTTGACTGTACTCTGTGTCTGGGTTAACTGAAGCTGAATGGACATAGGAGGCTGGTTAAGCACTGCTTATTGAGTCGCTTGTAGGACCCCATGAGACCTCAGAAACAACAATGGCAGAATTAATGGGTAAAGTGCAATGAGAATGTCAACGCGACGGGGAGCGTGCTCAGAGCAGAGCCGGCTCTTAAGGTGATTGTGTTGCCAAACGCCCGCGTTGGATATTTTGCATTTGTTTGTGTGTTTGAATGTTGAAAGCATCTGTTTTGTTGTTTCGGTGTGAAGTCAAATGCCCTTTATTTGATTTGTCTCTAAACAGTTGCACAGGAAGCAGTCAAAGATATATTGTCATTTATAGGTAAATGCATATATCAATCCTACTCATAAGTTTCTAAGGCCTCTAAATTATCAAAATGATCAAAACTTTGATGAAAGAAAACCTGTTGTACACAATTTACTACATGCCTTTTGTTTTCTGTTTGATAATTTTCACATATAGGCCTTTTAATATATTTCTAAAAATGACCCCTGCAGGTTTGTATATCATTATTATAACAATAATAGTAAGCTTTTAAATATTATCTTATTGGGAGACAACAGTGTGTGTGTGTGTGTGTGTGTGTGTGTGTGTGTGTGTGTGTGTGTATATATAAATTTTTTGAAAGGTGTCGACCTAATTGGTTCATCAGGACTACATGGACTCCTGAGATGTCCATTACGAGATGATTTTATAACACTTTGCCTCTCTCCAGAGCTAAAAAAACTTGTCAGACTCCGGAGAACTTCTGAGGAGAACCATCCATCAGTCTTAGTTAGGTCTAATGATTTGTCCATTTTGACACTTCAGAATCGGTCACGGCAAATTGCTCTGTCGGGAGGGAAAACATTGAGAGAGATAGCCTCGCCCTGATATAATTTGTCTCAGTAAATGACAAAACAGAGCAGGGTATAATATGTGAAGTCAAGTTTAGTGAGAGAGAAAATGGAAAAAAATTAGGCTTGTGAGGCACCTTAATGGATATCCTTGCAGCTGGATGAAAATGGGCTCGAGTAATGTGTCCTTAATGTGAGCCAGCCGGGTTTTTCGGAGTGTATCAAGAGAAAGGTGCCCTGTCATTTCAGCTAGCAATCACTTAATGGGGACGGTAAATCTCAAAAAATGGACATGCACTGTGCCATTTCTGGCTTCAGGAGATGGAGTGAGTGATTGGCTCTGGTGAAAAGAAAAAAAAATCAAAACAACGGAGGGGAAAAGTAACTTGAGAAAAACAAAGAGGAGGACACAAAGAGCAAAAAAAAGAAAGAAAAGAAAAGGCAGGGCCATCCTCCTAGGGTCTGTGTGCTGTTTGTGTTTTGCAAAAGTGCAGAGACAGTGACAGGAATTTCAATTATCTAATTACGGCAAAATGAAAAGACATAAATGTTGTGATTTCTGCTGTCTTTCATAGATCAATCTAATGTGCGCTCACATTGAAAATCTAGCGAAATGGAAGAGGCAAAGTGAGGCAGCGTCTCTTCAAATCATGCAATTAAAATGACAAATTAGTTTCTTGATATATTCATCTAAGTGGTTAAGTGGAAGGGTTTTATTCCATACTCAGTGCTGTGGAGCAGGGATGGGAGGGAGAATCGTCTGCATGCTCTTTTGATTAAGGCAGCCGCTTAAATGCCGGGAAAATGTTGAAAGCACTTGCCATACAAATTAGCCAACCGAAGGCTGCGAAATGAAATTCTAAAGAGTTGATTTAGGCATTTAGGGGGATGCGCCTGGCAGCTTAAAGGATTCAAAGACTTTCTCAGGCAGTGTGCATTATGTTGGAGGGGTCAGGGCTGAACACTGGTTTGTGTTTTTTACCATTATGAAAGGGCAAGCTACTGAAAGAGAGATGCTGGAAACACAAATTATTTCAATATCCTTTTGACCTAACCGAAGTAGTTCTATCTATCTATCTATCTATCTATCTATCTATCTATCTATCTATCTATCTATCTATCTATCTATCTATCTATACAGTCCAGCAGTTCTTTAACTCTCTGTCTGTGCATTTGTCTCTCTATTTATGCTATACTTATATGCAGTCTATGTCTATCTGTCTATACATGCTGTTTTCTACAATAAAGACAGCACTGAAAATAAATCCACACAATTTGATAGAACTAGGCTAGCATTAGTGGCATTGCTTTTTTTTTTCATCTGTCATGCAACTGCATATAACTGGCCCACAAAGGTAGTGAGAATCCTTTGAAGGTCTGTTAGGATTATTCTTTATTTTCGTGCATCCGCAGAGTAGCTAGACATTTGTTATCATTAATGTTTGCTTTAATACACATGTCATAACAAATTCATCTTCTGAAAAGCCAGCTGCATTTGAGAAAGAAATGCTTCACTCTCACTGAGACATATTGTCCACTTTGATAGCCCAGAATGATATCAAATGCCCCTCTGCTGCCTCAGTTGAAATGGAACAAAATAGGTGGTGGTCTATAAAAATGAAGTTAGACGTAAGTACGGCACTCATATCTTTGAAAAAACCCCTTTCCTGTTGCATTTTGTAGTCGCCAATTGGTCCGAGCAACTTGCTCTAATGCAGGTAATGGATCCACTGTGGTCCTTTCATCTTCGGGACCATGTGCGGGAGATGGGAGAGGAGCCCTTCTGGAGGAGAAAACAACTCTAACACACATAAGGGCGAGGGAAAGCAAAGCTAAGGTAGTTCTCAATAGGGCGGTTGTAAATTTGACTCAAATGTTGAGGAAATTGGAGGTGTTTTAGCATACGTATTGCGTAAATCTGTGAAAGACCCAAACAGCAAACGGCTGGATGAATAATGGTTTGGTTATTGGTATTGGTTATTTATTTAATTTATAATACCTGATTATTTTGAAGCGAACATGTACATGTATTCATTTAACAGTTGGTTTTATATCAGCTGATGGAACAAGCATGTTAATTACATTTTCTATTTGTCTTGTGTGATCACTTTAATTAGATAGTGAACATAGAAAAACTCCTCAAATTTGCCCTGTGGATGTTTTAAAAAGTTTTGAATGGAAATCATATGGGATCTTCTAGTAGTACCTGGAATTGGTAGGTTGCAAATGTATATGAAACAGATTTCATATGTCTAGATATAAGCAGAGCATGAAAACACACAATAAAATTCAAATTTTGTTTTGAAAATTGAATTGTTCCATGCTAGGCCCAACGGCAATACAGATTTTCCGCTCGGTCTCTTCCTAACTAAAGGGTGGCCTGCGGCGTCCGCTCAATGGAAAGCCTCCAGTCATCAGGATTTGTAGATAGATCTGTTTCTTCAGCAGATTCCAAATTCACAAAACTAGCTCTAGCTGATTGGCTGTGTTTTCGCCTGTTCTTTTGTTTCAGCGCTTCGCTTAGCCTTTCCCCCGTTCTCTCTATTCACCCGCTAAACGCTAGTGCTAAGAGCTGCTGGAAAGCTGCGGGTACAGCCATTATAGGGCCCTGGCGTATTTTATTTAGACTTCATTTAGGGGTTTGATAAAGGTAAGTGTTTCTACTTTTAATAGCAAGCTTATCAGATTGTTTGTTGGAACAGTGGACCTTTGATGATTAATTTCTTTGTGTTTGGCTATCGTTTGTTTTCTGCTTTTCTTCAGTATTTATTTGGAAAACCCTCCAAGAATACAATGATTACATGAACATCTGTCAGGTTTAACTCAGTAATGTAGTGTTAACTCTAAGATAACTGCTTGGAAAACTGTTACAAATATTTTCCGAGAACAAATATTATAATATGAGAATTAAAAAAAATAAAAAATAAAAATTGTTAGTTGATGAAAATTAAAAATTGAGTTGAAAATATTTTTTAAATACACTAAATTACCAGTAAATTTTCCGTCAAGTTTGCTGGTATTTCCTTCAATCTTAAAACACAATACTGCAATGAAATGCATAATTCAATAACACTTATTTAAAAAATAATAATAACAATAATCAATAAATACAATTATTTCATATCACATTGGGGCATATTTTTATGTACCATTCTATTAAATTGTACTGTATATTTATATAAAATACATATACATCTTTTTTATATTTTTCAAATAATTTAATCATTTAAAATTTATATTATTAATAAATTATTATAAAAGACTGTCAGAAACTTTTTACATGAACACATTTCTACACTCATTTAGAAAATCACATCATTTTATGTAATGATTATTAAATTATTTTATACCAATGATGAAGTTTCATTTCAATTTTAAATAATAATAATAATGAATTTAATTTCATGGCGCCCAAGGTCACCTTACAAGCAATATACAGGTCACTGCATAAGACAAAACACACAACAAACAAACAGCATATACCTATAAAGTGCATTTAAGTCTCAATAAAACACGTTATAAAAAAGCATGTATAAAAAGATATGTCTTAAGACGCATTTTAAAAGTCAACAAGCACTCGCAATTGCAAACATCGAGGTGAAGAGAGTTCCAAAGGAGGGGGAGGGGGAGGGGGAGGGGGGGCAACATAACTAAAAGATCTGGCACCCATAGTAGTAAGTCGAATCCGAGGTATAGAGAAATTGAAGATGAAGGTATTGTGGTGCAAGATTATGAAGTGCCTTATAAGTGAAACCAGTGCAATTGCTGGAGAACCGGAGAAATTTGATCATATAAATAAATAAATAAATAAATATTTTTCTTTAGTGTTCCTGAACATATTCTAAGAGTATGAGTCACCAATTTCTTTTTTTTTTTTTACAATTAGAAGTTGAACTATATGGCGCCCTCTACTGAATGGTTATCAAAAACTGTTTTTACCTCTTTCTGTGTACATGTATGTACACATCCATACATTTTTTGAATGGTGATGGGTCAAACACACCCCAGCAAATAAAATTTAAAGCACATCAATTCAAAAACTTGATATACTGCACCAATTTCTTTTTTTCTAAATAAGCATTGTCCTATTTACCTTAATTGCAAACTCTTCCGGCCAGTTCATTTGATAGATCTGTTAGCCTTAACCTGAAAAGAAGAACGAGAGAGTGAGAGAGAGTAGCCTCCTGATTCTGACCTCTCAGCTCACTCAGAGGAAGTAATGTGTTCATTACAATGCAATTACAGACACTTACATGTCTCAATAGTGCAGGAGTCTACACTGGTCTCTCGAAGCTAATGCAACCCTGACCTTTATGTGTGTGTGCATTAATTAATGTACCCATATGTCTGATTGTATTTGCGACCATAAATGTCTGTGTGCTTTTGTTTTTAGTCTGTCTGAGGTGCAGAATGTACAGCTTCATGGGAGGAGGGCTGTTTTGTGCAGGAGTGGGCAATATACTCCTGATTGTTTCCACAGCAACAGATTACTGGATGCAGTACCGTCATTCGAACAACTACTATCATCAGGGGCTGTGGAGATACTGCATGCCTGGAAAATGCTTCACACACACCGACAGCATTGGTGAGATTCATAGTCAGAGTGGCAAGAAATTTAAAGAAGAAATTTGTGTGTGTGTGTTTTAAAGTTGACGTTGTTCCCTAGATCATTATATTTTATTTCACGTATATATGTGCAAAGAGCTGGTGATAACATGACCTTTGACCTTCTGACATATGTGTGTGTGTGTGTGTGTGTGTGTGTGTGTGTTCACAGCATACTGGGATGCTACACGAGCGTTCATGATCTTGTCTCTGTTGGCCTGCTTCTTTGGCATCATCATCGGTATTATGGCCTTCATCCACTACTCATCCTTTGACAGGTTTAATAAAACTTTTGCTGCAGGCATTCTGTTCTTCATTTCATGTGAGTTGCCTTTCTTTTTGCTTAAATATAAACTTGAAATATTAGATAATTTGTCATATTAATGCTTGATTAATGCTTAAAATATGATATTTTACAAAGTGTTTACAACTAGTAGTTGCATGTAATCATGGAGAAATAAAAATGTTGTTGTATTGTTTTCTTTTGTTATTATTAACCTGCAATTTATGGAACATGGAAATTGTAATAGTGTTAAAAATTATTAAAATATGAAGTTATATTTCATACTTATATTAAAGATTCGTATTTAAATATACAATCTAAATAAACATATTTTTATTATTTTTTTAAATAAAAATCCTGCTTTTTTCCCTTTTTCTCATTAAGGCTTTTTTGTGTTTCTGGCCATGGCTGTGTACACTGGAGTTACAATAAATTACTATGGTAAACGCTATGGTAACTGGAGGTTCTCCTGGTCTTACATCATTGGCTGGGTGTCTGTTGTGCTCACTTTCTTTTCAGGTAATGACAGTTTTGCAGTCTGAAAACTGCACCTAAATGATCTTTATTCTTTTGCATTTTTTACATTAGTTTTAAATGGTGTGTACTAAGGAATGATCAACTGACATAGGTATTTTTTACTTTAAAAGATATTTTCTGTAGAAACACAATCTAATTGAAGGAGGTCAACTGGAGCTAAACACACCCTGTTTTTGACTTCATCTATTAATTTGATATTTTTTGTTTTTGTAGGAATTTTCTACATGTGTGCATACCGGATGCATGAATGCCCCAGAAGCTCAAATCCTCACTAGAAAACTGGGCTTTATTATAATCAATATTGGAAGCCACTTCAGTATCAAACACCATGAAAATAAGAACCAAGTACATTTTAAATGAAGAATCATAGATAGAATAGCAATGTGTGAACACTTACAATCTTGCTGTCTATATTATGAAAAACTGTACAAAACAACTGGTGGAGAATCTGATTATAAGATGAAAAAACATTCAAAATAATGATTATTTCTCTTTGTTTTGCTTTCATACATTTTTTCCTGTCCTTCTTTCATTCTTTCTATCTTTCTAAAAAAAATAAAGTGGTTCTAATATAAAAAAAAATTAATAAATGGATGCTATCAGAAATATAGAATGTGTGTATTAAACTATATTTTTAAGATATGTAATGGCATGGAATTACACAATAAACTGGTCTGCTCTCAGTGTGAGGAGCGCGAGCTAATGCCAAGCCTCTTACAGAAACGCACCACTTAGGTGTGACGCAGTGGCGTGCTGTCTCCCAATTTCACTTGATTAAACGGCTATTAAAAGCTGCTTAACTGCCTCTGGGTGTGGATTCTATCGACTTCTCAAGTAAAGGCGATTCCATCACCATTAGTACATTTACTTTAGCGTTTTGCCATAAAAAGCAACTTGTTACCATGATTCGTTAGCACCGTGGAGTGCGGGTGCCCCAGTTAATAATTAGAGTGCTGCAAAATCACATTAAATACTTGAATAAACAAACGTCATGTAACAGGTAGGCCTGTTTTGTTAAATTCAGGAAAATATTTAGCAAGTTTTCGTATAATATGCACGAAATCGTTTTCTTAATCGATATTCGTGTCTCAGTAAAACATACCTGAACATCGCTGAGAGATTTACTTTAGAGTCAAAATTTTGTAGAAGTGATCACGTATAATTTATTGAATAAAGATAAATATAAACCCCACTCAAATAGTGTTAGATTTATTTTTATAAGTAGGCTACATCATGATGGAGAGTAGCCTAGACTATAAAATACTTAACAAATAACTAAGCTAATAAATCTGAAAAGATAATTGCATGCGTTGAGTGACAGAGATACTTATTAAATGACTAGAAACTCATTAAAACTGAGCAACTCTGTTTTGTAATTTAGAGGGTCTTCAGTTTTCTTGGAATACACCCACACTACTAATGAGTCCATGTCTTACATTTGCAGGAGTAGGCCTACTGTATTTTCGTGACCAATTGACTTGACTTGAGTAATTAATTTGTTCTAGCCCATCTGATCAAATGGAAATCCTGCGGTCGAGGATTACTACTTCCGCTCTAACATCCAACCTAATTACCTAATTGCATTGCTGCAAGACTTCTGCCAATAATGAAACACTTTTAGCATTAGCCCCCGTGATTGCAGATGTGATGACAACACGATATCAACAAATTACCGCTACATCAGTTGAGAAACTGAAGCACACTTGTATCCTTGCAGATTTCAATATCTACAATTAAATCCTATTTCACGGAAGCCCTGTTGCCCTGTACCGTCACATGAAATAATAATAATAATAAAAATTATACCAAACAGTCTTCATGTTGCCTCACCGATAAGCTAAATAATAAAAATAAATAAATACATAAATAAATAAAAAATAAAAAAACACGTGAAACACCAAGAAATTAGAAACACGGACGTTTAAATAATCGTTTTCCTTTTGTTAATTTTTCACAAAAGGAGCCTACTACTTATTTTTATGTTAACCCTCTCAGGCTCAAATTAAGTTTTAGTAACTTAGTAACTTTAGTAACCTTTAGTAAAGTTTTAGTACTCCAGATACATAAAATATGTAAAATAATAAGGTTTTTAGTTTATAACTGTTGCAAATCAGCAACGCCTGCCTTAAGAGGGTTAAAATAAATAGCCTATTAATAATACATATATTTTTTGGTATTATTATAGTAAAAGTGTAGCTAACCATGTTGTTTTTGCAGATTGATTATCATAGATTTACTATGTTTAAGATTTGGTTAGTGTAGCGAAACCATGGCTAATTAGTGGTTAATTTGTTGTCTTTGTAGTAAAACCAAGTTAATTTTCGTATAAGGGTTGAGAAGAAATTTCAATTTGTAACGGTCATAACTGAAAGAAGTGGCATCATAACATTTAAAATGTATAACGTTTCACTTCACTAGTTGTTTTGTATAGGCTAATTATTTTACGTTGGTCATTTTAATAGCGAAATGTCTTTTTTTTCATATAGCTATAACAATATTTTTTTTGTTTTTGTTTTTATTCCAACCTCAATAATTTGTTGTTGTATTTGTTTTTTGTACATTTTTGAGGTAACAATCCGAAAGAACACTTAAATACAGAAATCGCGAAGACGAGTTTAAATTGTAGCTAACGGTGGTAACTGAAGCTTCAGATGGACTCTAACAGGTGCGTGCGGAGCATTATTCTGACTTCTTTAAACGCTGCCAGCCCTTTGTTAAGATTCTTGACAGGTCCACGCGCCTTTTAAGCCAGTGTACTGAAAGTGCAGGCTTATGTCTGAGTGACTGGTGCGGGGGACAGGGCTCTTGTAGCGAGGCTTTTTCAGCACCACGGGGAGCGACCCTGCCGCTCCTCCAGCCGCCTGCATAATTAATCCATAAAGAAGTCGTTCAATCCTCCGCCCAGCCGTCGCGCCATTGGTTGAGTGCTAATCTACTTCCTGATTTGCTGCTGTCAGTCTCGATCCAAATAAATAGTAGCCTAATGTATACCTGTACCACCGTGCACAGGTTGCCAACGAGACTACGTTCCAGCTTTAAAGGTCCTGAAGACTGGGACCAACTGAGTGATTATTTTTATTTGTGACACAGACATCAAAAGCCCCACGGATTGTCCGTGTTGTTGTTTTTTTAAATTTTGAGATGAATCTGAACTATACTTCTCCGGTCCCCCAGATGCCGGCTCAAAGGTCAACGTCGTTCTTCATTGAAGATATTTTACTACATAAACCTAAACCTTTGCGAGAGGTATTTCCCTCGCCCTTTTCAAACTCTCTTGCCTCCCGGATGCCTCTTATAGAGTATGGATATCCACTTATGCCTACACCGATACTGGCTCCTCATCCGCATCATCTGTTACACAAACCTGAACACCATCCGTACTTTTTCACCTCCGGTAAGTAGCAGTCGTTACATTTAAACTCAGGCCTTTACATGAAGTGAAGTGAAAAATTGTGCATATATAAAATAATTTTAATGGATGTATGTTTTATTTATGTATTTTGTCTGTATGGCTATGAATGGAAGATATGACCGCTAACAAAAACATTAAACAGGCCTACGTCAGTCAAGTCAATATTTTAGAAATCATTCCATATACTGAAAGTTAATGTATTGTAAATTGGTACAGTGGAAAAAAAGTAAGTTCCAAATATGATAGAATATCAATTAACCTAAATTTAGCTTCGTGTTTAAATCAATTGGTTTTATTTAAGTCAAAGTAGTATTATTTAAAATGGTTTTATCACTGTGACTGCCTCCGATTGCACGACTGTAGCCTATTTTCTAAATTCGTAAATCATTTTCAGTAACCACTTTTTAGCGTGATCTAAGAGCATAGGGCCATGTTTTTTTATCTGGGTAATAATAATAATAATAATAATAATAATAATAATAATAATAATAATAATAAAAAACTATATGTAATACTTCTGCGCCTGTATATCTGGGCCTACTTCATGGCTTTTATTTATTAGGATCATTTGCCCATTAAAATAGCATTTTTCCCCCTTTACTTTTTTTCTAATTCGTTTATTTATTTAAGGGGAAAAATCTGCTCGATTAAAATAAGAAATACATTTTTCTAACTTATGTTGTAGCCTACGTGTTTTTCGCTTTCCGAATTCACCTGCGCTGTTAACTTTAAAACGCGACTGAAATATAGGCTAAACATGGACATTTTTCTGCAAGGCTGCAATCTTAATTTTAAATTTGAACAAAATGTATTAATGGTTACCATTATGTTCTCACTGCAAAAGGAATGCAGATGCCTGCATTATTTCAGCATCATCCCGAATTACCAGGGAAGCACTGCAGACGCAGAAAGGCCAGGACAGTATTCTCAGACTCACAGTTATCCGGACTCGAGAAAAGGTTCGAGATCCAGAGATATCTGTCCACACCTGAACGCGTGGAACTGGCCACGGCGCTCAGTCTATCGGAAACACAGGTAATAACGCTATTGTTGAATAACTCATATATTTATTTTTTTAAGATCGTACGTGTTAACAAACCTTTTATGAAAACGAAACAGGATTTCATTAAGGCTTATAATTCGTTTGCCTTGCGTAGGTAAAGACGTGGTTTCAAAACCGGAGGATGAAGCATAAAAAACAACTGAGGAAAACACAAGACGACCAAAAAACCCCAAACGATGTAGACAGATCGCTGGAGAACACGAGCGAGAGCGAAATGCACGAGAAAAGTACAGACGGTAAAAACGGCATGAGTCCGGACAGATACACGCTGGATGACAATGAAGATGATGTCGATATTGAAGATGACATTTGCTCTCCTGAACATCTACTCTAGTATTATCATGAACAAAATTGTACATATTACTTACAGTCTTTTAGATAGGAAATTATATATGGTTTTCTTTCTATTTTTTTTTTGAGAGAGAGAGAGAGAGAGAGAGAGAGAGAGAGCATTAGTCTAATGTTATAGCCTACTGTTCAGGCGCTTAAGAAAATTATGGACAGCTCAAGGACATTAAAATGAGGCGTGTCTATTCAGCATTATTATTATTATTATTATTTTTACAGTCATGGCTTTGTGTCTAACGACCCTTTTGTAAATTTGGAATGCATGGTAAGTAATGTAGCCTACTGACAGTCTGTAAATAGATTTATGATATGTACTTGATAAATACTCATTCGAGATATGTAACAATTTTCATTCTAGCTAAAGGGTAGCATTTGACATTTTCAGCACTTTCGCGGGACGATGATATTTGTTGGCATGTTGTGGACTGACATATTTATGAACTCTAAAACTGTGATATAATGTGTATAAACAAATGTACATTGAGTGAATCATCTGACATTTCTTAAATGAGCTACGTCTTTTTTTCCCCTAATTACTAATTTCCTCAAATTCATGAAAGCTGTGAGTTATCACAATTCCGAACAGGAGAGAAACGAATACACTAATGGTCCAGATACATAACGACAATATTAATAACATTATCAATAACAATATATGAGTGATATTAGCCATATAATAATAAATAAAAAATCACATGGAAGATCAATTGATTTGTCAATAAAAACTACTTGCATCTAGATACAGATGCATAAATGCATGATTTAGCTCTGCTCTTTGTTCGTTATCTTTAGTTTTTCCCGCTTTCTTTATCATTTATACAAACTGGACACATAGCTAAATATAGATAAATGGCAATAACTTACTTTAAGTATTAGAATATAGGGCTCAGAGGTTGGTGTTTTTTTTACTGAATCAATCCCTGTTCTGAAATCAACCTTACAGCAGAGATCCGAGTCTGAATGTTATTTTTTTTTGTATGAAAGTATTATTTATGTATAGGTATGGCGTGAGAATATTGGAATTGTTCTTGGACAGTCGATAAACCTTTTTAAACTCAAATTGTTCATCTTATTGACTATACCATTAACATTATTCCTATGTCATGTAGCTAGGTCTATGTTAAGTAGGCTAGTTTAAAAATGTCTTTTGACTCACTGGACCATGTGTTCAGTTAGCCTTTTAATTTGAGGTGACATACAAAGAACATAGCCTACATTTGATTAGTCTGATAATAGTGTAGCCTACTTGTTGCAGTTTAGTTATTTTCAGTGTGTGAATTACTCGATAACTTTCACGGATGTTTAACATGAATTTCCGTCAGTACATAAATACACTCTAAAAGGTATATATATATATATATATATATATATATATATATATATATATATATATAGTTAGGTAAATATTTAGGTATATTGTTTTACAATCGATTTATGTGTTATATTTCTTATCTGTAAATTTATAATAACGTGATACAAACTGGCCAACAGTAGGGCACCTACCTTTTTAAAGTACTGTCCGATACACAGGGCGATTGTGCAGCCGTTGCTATGGTTACCTACTATGACGACTTCTGTTCTGTTAGCGCACTATGAAAACTTGTTACTTAAACTTTATTTACAAACACTGTTGACCTTTTTTGACTTCCGGTGAGAGGATTTAGTTCTTAACAAGAAGGCCATATACTTCGCAGCATGTTTGATAACATTTATTTAGACTCCTCTTAAAGTATCTTTTGCAACGCAACAGGTGTCCTAAAAATAACGAAGTAATTATTTTTATTGCTAAATAATTCTAAAGCTGATTTTTTTTAATCAAATATTTATGTTAAAGAGTGTAACAAGGGGTAGGTAGCATTCACCCCCCCCCCCCCCCTTTTTTTACTCTAACAGGGTATGTGGCACACTTCCACCCTTTGAAAAAAAGCAATTCATGTCGTTTTCAAAACGTGATTCTGATTTAGTCGGAGAAAATAAAACACTGCAAGAGAATAGGCCATGTGGAAGCTGATCAATTAAAAGATTAAGCGTTTTGCAACACATGGACGCATCTGCATGTTGCTCTAATAGCAGAGCCATCAGCTCATTTTCAGGGCCCTGCTGCCTCCTTCAGCACTGTCCACAGATCAAAGCCTGCCTCAGTCTCCCAGTCCGTAAAAAGGGATGCTAATTCTACCTCCTTCATGTGTGGTTGAGAGAGACCCCTTCAATTAACTGATTTCAATGGCAGGAAAGAGAGAGAGAGAGTGAAAAAAGATGCAAAAGAGAGTCGGTCTGGAAAGGCAGCATTTCTCATTAATTCAAAAGGTCCAGCATTTATTAGCCTCGCCTCTGAGGCTTAACACTGAAAACACAGACTATCAAAGCAGACATGATGGGTTAAATAGAGGCTATAATCTAATTAAAATATTACATAGGAGTAAATAGCTCTTTGATAACGATCTAAAGCCTCCATTAAAGAAATAGGTGCTTGAGCTTGTTTTAGGGGGAAAATTTTCACTTTAAAATACAGAAAACAAGTTTGTGGGCTCTAATAAGGGAGGCTTCAAAGTGTCATCCTTATTTGACCTATTTTTTTCTCTTGGTGAAAGAAAAGGGCAGGTGAAAGTGGATATAATCAGACTAATAGCCGGGAACTGACAGAAAACGGCATGTTACACTGGGTTAACGGTGCATCCAGGTGTGCTTGAAGAGATCAGTGCTCTCGTGCACAGACCTATTGAAACAAGGGGAAAAATAGCAGGATAATGCAAACAAAACCCCACAGCAATTTAATTTGAGATTTCTTTATATTGAAAAATTAAAATAAGTACACAGTTTATTATGTGCTAAACACCTGTTCCACTTCCAGTGCTTTGCAACTGAGCAGGATTAAATTGAGTTCATATACAGTAAACACAAAATCAAAGCAGAGTTAAAGCAAGGAAAAATTGGGATTCTACAGAAGTGCAATTGAAACAACTCATGTACATGTTGCTTTTTAGTGAATAAAGGCCCTAGATTAAATGGCGGGAATGGTTCGGAAGCGAGCCACCGCACATTTCTCTTCCTTGTGCCGTCTCAACATTTCCAGAGTGGCCAAATTGAATGGGTCCATTTCCTGTGGATATTGAGGTTGTGCACTCACGTTCTGCTCTCTGGGTCTATCCTTTGGCTTTGGAGGGGGTTTGGGCTTTGCGATATTTTTGGCATATTCTAAAGCCTGGTCAAAATAAAATTGAAAAATTATTTGAGATTAAAAAAGTAACAATACGAGATTATGACCTCAATTTGAATAAAAAAAACAAACAATAAAACAATGAAATAAAAATATGATGACATATACACACGTAAACCACTTTAGATTAAAGACATACAATTTATGATTTACGGATTAAATAAAGCTCCTGTTTTCAGAATGAGATTCTCTTACCTTCCTCCTGGGAACGGTGTCCTTATTGTCACTGCCCACTGGGTCCTTGGCCGACAGAGAGGGAATCCTACTTATCTTCTTGTTCTGTTCGCGGATCACATTTGAATACAGCTTCTGTCGTCTAATTTTCTCTGCCTAACAGCAGTGAAAGAAAGAGCAGCAAGATTTCAAAAGGGAGCTTTAATTACCTAAGCCATTTCTTCTCTAAGGCCCCTCTGTATCTTTGTACATCCCTCCATGAAGCTACTCAACAGCGGCAAACAAAACCAAATAAAACTCATCATCCCTTTCAGAATCAGTGTTAACACCTCTCTCAGGCTGTGAGCGGTGCAAAAACAGTTATTTTATGTGAAAATTTGTACATCAGCCGAGCTGGAAAATGACTCAGTCAATGCTCATTAGATTAGTTAGTCCAATTCTATTGTGTTCATAAACACAAGTCTTTTAAATTCACGAGGAAATGAAAAGAGAAGGGGTTATTGAGACACGGCCACACTTGACAACTGGACGGAGCAATTAGGGATTTGCTAAATCAATATTCAACAAGGAGATCACCAATTATCCATTGAGTCTTTCGCCTAAGTCTCCACACACACACAAATTATTCTGATTAAACAACATTATTTATGCATATCGCCAGATGCTTAAGTCTTTATACAATCTGAAGTGAGTATTTACCACAGCTTCTGGTATTGTGTTTGTTGGTCCAAGACCTCCAAGTTTCACCTCCTGTTTCATGTTTTTGTAGTCCTTTAGTGTATAAGCCTGAGAAGACATTTTGTA
Source organism: Carassius carassius (assembly GCF_963082965.1). Lineage (NCBI taxonomy): Eukaryota > Metazoa > Chordata > Actinopteri > Cypriniformes > Cyprinidae > Carassius > Carassius carassius. Next base: position 12,922,931 of record NC_081803.1, on the reverse strand, counting down.
ATGCATATACATTTATTTACTATCCACATGATTGTTTAAATAGTAAAGATACTGTGAGAAAAACAGTCTTAATCCTAAAGTGCACTCATGCAACAATCTGCAAACAAAAGCACTAATCAGGTCAGGCTCCTTCGGATTCTCAGGACTCAGCCATTGGTCATGGACACTGCAGGACAGCTGTTTTCCACTCTGATCTGCTTCCCCTTGGGCTGCCACACTAGATGTTTTATAAATTTATCCTATAATCCTATGAGACATGATGGCGGGCACAGCAAGGTGAGGAGAGCAAGCTGCTCCCAGGAAAGCAATCGTTTTTATGGTGTAAGAACCGTATAATCCGGACACAGCATCAAGTGGATGTGTTCCATGACAAAATGACCCTTAAATTATGACGTGTTCATACAGCACTAAGAATTTTACTGATCTAGAAGCATAATAATACAGACACTACGATAATTTAAAGGGACAGTTCACCCAAAAATGAAAACTCTTTCATCACTTAAAGGAAAAGTTTACCCAAAAATTTTAATTTGCTAAAACTTTACTCATCCTCAGGCCATCCAGGTGTAGATGATTTTGTTTCATCATCAAAAAAGATTTGGAGAAATTTAGCATTGCATCACTTGCTCACCAGCAGATCCAGTGCTGTCAGAATGAGAGTATAAACAGCTGATAAAGGTATCACAATAATCCACAAAACGGCTGTTTATTACTTAATGTCTTGTGAAATGAAAAGCTACGTGTTTGTAAGAAACAAATCCACCATTAAGGCATTTTAACTTTAAGCCATCTTTGCTTCTGGCAAAAGTCCATCCCCTGTTGTCTTCACATCAAAATCCACTGACATATTTGTTAAGAACTGTTCTGTACTGTTTTCGCTTGTAAACGGTCCTTAATCTGTGAATATTACTCTCCTGATTCAGATGAGACAACTTTTTTTAATTGGAGACAGCAATATTATAGATAAAGGACAATATTATAGATAAAAGTTAAAAGGTTTTAATGATTAATGTGTTTATAAACATGCAGCTTTTCACTTCACAAGACATGAATTGATGGATCAGAGTCTTATGGATCCATCCACTGCAGAGGATCCATTGGTGAGCAAGTGACGTAAAGCTACATTTTTCCAAATCAGTTTAGACAAAGGAACACATTTATTTACATCTTGGATGGCCTGAGGGTGAGTACATATTCAGCCAAATTTAGAATATATGTTTTTATCAATACAGTGTAAGTCAAATTGTTCGATGTTGTTTTGGATCCCATTTAAATTATATTGACAAAAACAGTTCAAAAATAGAAAGTACAGGTTTGGAATAAGTGTTGCCATAATTGTAATTTTTGGGTGCACTTTCCTTCACTCCTTCAAATGAACATATACAAAACTGTTGAGTAAATATAAATATCCTCTCTGTGTAAATGGCGTAAGTCTGCTCCTGAGAGGGACTTTCCTGCAGAACTCAGAGGACAAAAAGGCCATCATTAAATGCAAATCACCATCTTACCAGCCCTGCTCCGCACAGACGGGGGTGCGGCGTAATCAACTTATCCTCTAACGCTTTTCAATGTTGTCTTTGTGACCGTGCCTTATATCATCATCTCATTGCAATTAAGAGTGTCTTCAATTACTTATACAATTAACCTGCTGTCTGAATCGGCCCACACAATAATTGTTACATCTGCAACAGGCCCAATTGAGATACTGTCATGGCAATTTAAAGATGTTTACTAAGAATAAACTGGGCGCTGTAGTTATTGTTTAGCTATTTATTACGATAATTGGTTTAAATAAGGGGTTTTAAACTTTTTGGATGCCACCGACCCCTAAATATGATTCTCCAAAGGTTCTCCATTACTAAAATTGATTTAAAATTTTATACTGTGAGAAAAATCTATATATTATAAATGCAACATGTCATGTTTTCATATTTTACATTTATTTAAAAGACCAAAAACTAAAGGCTGTAAAATCAGTCACATACTAGACAAAGGATAAACAAAAAAAATCTTAAGTAAACACACATATACACACCTTATAATTTGAATTTGCCTTCAGCTGTCTGTGTTTTTCCATCTGTGAAAGGTAACCTTCTGAACTGCTTCTTTGGATTGGATTCAACTGCTGATCTGATCTATCCGAGCAGAGTTCAGTGTCGCTGCAGTTAGCTTTGGCTATAGGGGGCAGCACTGTGTACGGACCAGAGATTTGTGTTGGGAGCGCACAGGGTTCCACGCTCTCCTCATCAATGGGCAAAAACTCAGGTGGATAGTGGCTGGCCTCCACTTGAGAAGACGTGGGCAATTTTAGCACTGGTATCCTATGGAAACATGAATGCTAGGACCTAGGGTACATATTTTGCATGTTGTATATTCTAAATTCAATAAAGTCAGTCTATTTAAAGCTGCAGTGTGTAATTTCTCTCTTTGCCTAAAAATGTAAATTAATCTGATGTTTTAGGAGACTTAATGACCATAACACACTCATGAGTGTCTGCAGGGGTTTTCTCAATTATATAATTTCCTGTTTTATAAGTGTTTTTTTTTTCCCTGAATGTTGGATGCACAACATGATACCATTTCAAATATGAAATGGTCGTGGATCAGTTTTGCTAAAATTACAGATTAATAAAAAATCAGGCAAAAGTAAATAAGTTTTCTTTTTAAGAATTTATGGTCATTTTTTTGACATAATGCTGTCTACAAAATATTAATATGAATTTAAATTCAGTAATTAAAAAGTAGAAGTGGTGTATTCAAGTCATTAAATGTATGAATTGCATTTTTGAGTAAATCAACAGGTAAGACAAAATATGAGCAATACTGACCCACAATAAGCTGACTGAAAAAAGACACTTTGCTGCCTTAAAAACAATACAGTGAACATATACTAAATACTTGCATTAAGTATGTTTCTGGACTTGCCTGAGTCTGTTGTGATTCTTGAATGATGTCTTCTCAAATGTATTGGGAGTAGGTTTCCCAGCATGCCACTGAGGAACACTTCTGTCCACGGCTTGTAACACTCCAGACTTGAGGGCTGGTGAAGATACAACAGTTTTTGGAGCCAATCCCATCTGCCCTACTGAATTAGGAGGCACATAAGGGTAAAATGGATAACCTTGTTGTAAAATGGGTGGGTTAAATAGATCAGTCCTATTCCGTTGCAGAACTTGAGAAACAAGAGTAAAAAGGGTCTCTTTCTGGGAAATATTCAGTGGTTGTGTGTGGTTGGCAGTTGTGTGGAGGTTTATGTCAAGGTTGAGGTTCGGTGGAGCATGAGTGTGAGATGGATGTCCGGACTGGTGTTGTGGTGGGTCATGGGTGTAAACTTCCTCAGAGTCCTGTGGCAGGTGATCAGTGCTGATGACGTGCCTCTCTGTAAGGGGTTCAAAGTGCGCTCTGGGTTTGGATTCAGGAGGCTTGAGCTGATTTTGGTGGTTGCTGGATCGCTCCCTCCTCTTCAGTTCCTTCTTTTCTTTATGGCTCTGCTGTAATTGGGTAAAAATTAGGAGAAAAATAAGATCTGACCATGAAGCTAAATTCTAGATTGTTGTTTTTCAAAGTCTGAAGGCACAAAAGGATGATATTAGCATAAATTAAATAATTTTCCCAAAGTATGACAAGGGTTCTTTGGGCAAAATCGATTTGCACAAAATAATGCACCTTAAAAATTTAATTTTATCTTCAAGTCATGACAAAGATTTTGGAAACAGTGCCCTTCATACTCTAATTCGCTACAAAAAAATACATCCCATTGAGCAGAGATATGTCCTTATGTAACTGTGGCTTCATTGATATTTTCATGACAGAGAGAGAAGAAAGACAGGAGCATTTATATGTTTCTTTGTGGAGAGCCTGGCATTCATGGGGGACAGACGAACATTATTCTTGTGTGGTCTGAGGCTGTGCCTCAGCATGTAATGCTTCTGATTTAGCCAACACCAGCTTGCACCATTCTTAATGGGAAAATATTTACACTTCTCTGCTTGCTGGCATTAAGGTGACCGTTCAAGTGCTCAAAATAATGATGCTTCTCCATTCCCCCTATTTCCTCGGCACAGGCTCCTTTTCAAGACATTTCAGAGGCTCCATTGTGCCTGAACAACTCTATCAGAAATTGCGTCCATCACAGCAGAACTGAAATCCCTGGTGACATTGTGCCCACTGTGCAGACATTTTCATCTTAAGAGGAAGCCCTCGCAGACTGTTATGCATTAAGGCAAAGGATTGTGCCGAGCAGACCCACCTACATCTGCACAGATAGAGATGGATGGAATCAATAAAGTGAGCCCTACCTTCAGTTTTTGTGTTTTTTGGAGCCACATCAGCTCGGGATCCAAGACATTGTCTTGACTCTCCGGGCTATGAGTGCTGATAGTCTCGTAGGAGGTTTGCCTGGGCTGTGAGAAGAGAAAAAAGAAGGAAAAGGGTTGACTGCTTGATAAGCCTCCTTTTAACAATTCACCTGATGCCTTGTCGATGAAATGCTATTATTTCGCCTCACATTTATATTCAACTATTGACTGCAAACAACAGGGGCAAACTGTGCAGCGTGAGAGCGAAACAAAGACATCCATGAGTATGAGAAGAAATGTTTGGATGATAAATTACACACTGCGTTTGGCGTAAATGTATGTTGACAGCTGCAATAAATTGTCCACCTACTCAAAAATGGAGCTGACAAGACAGTCAGGTTTGTCTATAAAATAATTTGTCCCTGAGCGTCTAGCAAACATACCAATTGACTTTTTATGATCAACTTTTTATTCTTAATTACTAACTACTGCTCCTCTGAGGAAAGACCTACATGTGTCTAGAAGAGTGTTTTATTGATTCTTTTTCAAATGATTCTCTCAAAGCAGTTCGGAGATAAGAGTCTAGATACGTCCACGTTACATCAGTGCACTCTCTCAATTCTTCTTAATGTACGCGTTCAGAGGCAGAATATCTACAGCTAATGCTGTAATGAAAATCATTTAGTAAACTTCCAGTCACTTTGGCGGCCGAGGACAATTCTTGCCAATCGATAGTATTGACAGCTTGCGGCGTCCCTGAATGCATGCAGCTAATTCTGAAAGCGTGAAAAAAGGAAGGTCAAAGAGACACATGCAGCAGTGAGTGGATTGAGTTGTAACATATCCATCAATAAACAGACAGCCATGCTGGTCTATCTATTTAGCGAAAGGCCATGTGCGCAAGGTACTGATTTGTAAACAGCCTTCAACGTTACTGGGCCAGAGACACTATGTGGACAGTTATTTATCTGCATCTGTATATGTGACTAAACCAGTGGTCTTCAACTGCGGTTCTGAAAAGAAATATGGATGAGTGGATAATGTAAATGGACTGACAGGTACAGTGGGTATAGAAAAAAATCATGTCCCTTTAAAATAATCACATTTTGTTGCTTTGCACAGTTTTTGTTTTATCCAGCTGTATTTTCTCAGTGCAATTTATAACGTCCAAGTGAAAGAAATAACACCATGTCAGAATTAATCAAAAATTAAAAATAATAATAATAATAATAAAAAAAAAGTATCACTAAATTGGAAAAAGCATAACCCCCTTGTGTCAGTATTTCGTTGAACCACCTTTTGCTTTAATTACAGCCTTTAGTCTTATGTCTCTGTCTCTAACTTTGCACATCTAGACTTTGCAATATTTGCTCACTCTTTGCAGAACTGCTAAAGTTCAGTTAAATTTGATGGTGACCGTTTGTTGACTGCAGTCATTCCACAGATTTTCAATGATTTGGGCTCTGACTAGACCATACAAGGACATTCACCTTTTTCTCCTTTAACCACTGTGTGGTCAGTAAACCTTCTTCCAATTGACAACTTTCTGGCAGAGGGCAGCAGATTTTCCTCAAGAATTTGACTGTATTTTGCCCTATCCATTTTTCCTTCTATCCTGACAAGTGCTTCAGTCTCTTCTGCAGAGAAACACTCCCGTAACAGGATATTACCAGCTCCATGCTTTACTGTAGGAATGCTGTTATTTGGATGGTGAGTTGTATTCCATGCGGCCTCAGAATCTTCTAGGTGCATTTTGGCAAAGAATTTGGTCGTGATTGTTTAATTGCACAAATTGCACAAGTCTAGTTGCACAAGGACTGAAATGCTTTAGTAAAACTTTTTTCATGTTGATTTAATCAAAATAACCACAGCTGAAAGTCAAATGGTTTTGTGTGCCATTTAGAAGGTAATTAGCTAAACCTGACTTAGCCTGACATTTTTGATCCTTTTGGTAACACTTTCCACGAAGCCCTTATTTATAAAACATTATAAGGGCATTTTTAAGGCATCATAATGAATGCATAATACATTATAAAAAACGTATAATATGTTATATCAACTCATGGATAATCATAACTACAATTATAATACATCATAATACTTACTTATTTGTGGTTACAAGTTTAAGAGTATGATTATTGATAACACACAATGAACACCATATTAAATCTACTTCATGTACAGTATAATGGACTGTATCATATCTTGGCATTGTTTATTTAGGATCTGCACAGTTTCTTACTACAGCTTCTGAGTGGTTAGAGTTGAGTGTTATTTGAGTGTTTCCTGTGGGGTTTATGTTAATTAATTGATGTGAGCTTAATACTCCAACAGAAAAATGCAGTGGTTTATATGGTTACATTTTATTTTGATGGTACCCTTAATCAATCGACTATAAGCAACTTTGCAACTACATGCCAACTAACTCTCATTAGAGTATTAGTAAGCTCAAGAATGGTAGACTTTAGTATGGTAGAATAATTGATGTACTTACAAAGACACTTATAGTCAGTTAATTTGTTGTTTGACCATCAAAATAAAATGTTAGCATAAATTTACAGTAGCAGACATACTAATACTCCATTGACTGCTAGTTGACATGTAGTTGCAGAGTTACTTATCAACAGCTGTCTAAAGGGTACCACCAAAATAATCAAACTGATATTACAATAAAAATAGTTCAAAGGAAATGTGTCATATTACACATTCATCTGATCTGATATCTGATCTTATGGCTGTTTGAGAGAACAAAATTATTATTATTACTATTACTACTACTACTTATAAGTGGTCTTTGACCGCTTTAAGTAAAGTAGCATCAGAAAGATGGCAAGATATGAGACTTTTTAACACATTATAACCATGAGAAATATAATCCATTGTAAAAGTGGATGCAACGTGTTCATTGCGTTATAAATCATCATACTCTTAAAGGCTATAACCACAAATAAGAAAATATTATAATACTAATACTTATAATAATAAAACTGTTCTTATGAATATTGATGAGATGATACAACATATTAAAAGTTTTTTTATAATGCATTATGCAGTCATTATAATGCCTTAAGAATACCCTTATAATGTATTATAAATACAGGCTTCATAGAAAGTGTTACCATACTTTTTTTTCAGTAATTCTGTATTTTATTTTAATTTTTTTCTGACTTGTTGGTGTTATATCTTTCACTTGGATTTTATAAGTTGCACTGAGTAAATACAGCTGGATAAAACAAAAATAGTTCGTTTTCGTTTCAGGCTTCAAAGCAACAAAATGTGATTATTTTAAAAGGGGTGATTCTTTTCTATATACTTAATGTACCTGCACCTGTAAAAGTTTTTTTATTGTTATTATTATTTATTTTCATTTCAATTTAGTAAATCATCTATCCTGTGGGGAAATTATCAAATTCCTGTGGAGTTTGGTCAATTCGAATCTAACTCATGGACATGAACTGAAATTGAACCGATGCTTCAATTGTGAATCTTGTCTAACCCTGGTTCTGATAGGGCTGAAACTTCATATTTTTTATAAAGCAATTGGTATTTCAATTTCATAATCCAAAGTTGAAAATGTGAAATTTTTAAATTTCACAAAAAACAATACTTGCAATACAGCAAACGGGCAACACGCAGACGTTTACAGCAGTGACCCTCATTATAAATTTAAATATATTTTAGAATAAAATCATATTGTAATACTTTGTTTGCTATGCTGCAGGATTAACTGCGTATCCAGCTAATTTTCCTGTATCAGGCAAGTATCATTTCAAGTAGAGAGATTGAGCTCTGTTGTAACAGGTGTGTGAGTAGCAGACATCACAGACCTGCTCTTCATGTCCTCTTAGCCACAGCAGGCCACAACCTCTGCCCCATCCATGACCAATGCCTTTTGTCTGCCATTTTAATAATCTCAATCAAATTGAGGAAATGATCAAACAAAATTGCATTTTGAGCTTCATAAGCTGCGTAATATCTATTCTGTCAAATTGGGGCCCGTAATTGCCTCTTGGGCTGAGACGTAGCACAACAAAGTCAGGCGATTGGAGCTTGCCATTTTCCTCAAGACTGGGAAACACAGCTTTTGCGATGAAGACTTCAAAGGGACGCAATTCTTGAATTGCATTTGGTTGCTATTGTGACCGCCCAGGCAATCTTGATTAGGTGTTTACACTGAGGTAGGGTATACAGTGGCAGAGAGCCACGGAGCCTTGGTCTAGAGCTATTAAGAGATTGTACATTATGTTCCTGGCTTTGAAGTGAGGGTCTGGGGGATGACGAGGGATTGGGGCTGAGTGCAATGGCAGAAGATTGCACTGCTACTTCTGTCTTTATCAAAGGGGTCTCTGCTGGAGCTCATCATCACTCCCTCACACGCCAGTTGGAAGTTGGTGCATTATGAGATTGTGTACATTTAATAACAAAGCTAATTATCGGGAGTTAGGGGTTTGTGAAAGAGTAAATAGTGGCTTTTTAAAAGCCCCATAGACGCGCCTTGATAATGATGCCGAAAAGTGATGGGAGCTGAGGGGCTTTTTATTCCCTTTGAAGGTAACGGGGCCACAAAATAACAAATAAAAGGGCAAAAGTGTAGGCTGTGTATCAAATTTACAAGCAGATGCTTAGCTACATAACGAACGTGAGGTATGAGGGTTTTGTGCTCTCTCTCAAAGTAAACTAATGACAAAAAAAAGCAAAACATTAACCAAGTGGTAGAAGTATTTTTATTGCTCTTTATGTGTTATGTTGTACTGCAAAAGCCTTGTTGTATGATAGTTTGCCTTGTGTGACTGGTTTCCTGAAGGAATTTAAATGAATGTGTTTAAGAACTTTCATATATATATATATATATATATATATATATGTATATATATATATATATATATATATATATATATATATAATTTTAAAAGTCAACATCACTGTGCTGTGCATTTTATAAAAAAATAAAATTAAAAAAACTTTTAGTTCCTAGGTTAGTTTACTGTTCATATTTAAACACATTTAACTCATCTGTACCTAGGATAAAAATGGTTCTGATGGATATTTTTCATAAACAGAAAAAGGCCTAAACATTTATTTACTCTATTGGAATAAATACATGCATACTGAGTTCATATTGAGTTATGCAAAGATTCTCTCTCGATCCCCTTCAATGGCTTAAAAAAACTCTATACAAGTTTAAGAGCACTTCTTAATCTTTTGAAAATTATCTTGACTGATATTCACGGTCATCCAGACTGAAATTGATATTATTAGAATATTTTCTTGGGGAACTCATCAAGAGAGAGGAAAATAACTCAAAATATAATATTTTTCAATGAGCCGCCACTTAAAACGTACAATGTCGCCTTTTAAAAGGAACGTTACAGTGCATCATATTTCTCGGAAAGACAATGCGCTAAATTCATACCAGGGCACTATTGGCGCATTTAAGGCACCATCTATAGCAGGGAGAGCTTTGCTCCATTTACCATGTCACAATGCGAACGGCTCTTCACTATGCTAATGCTGCTGATGTGAGACATTAAGGTGGGACTGGGCTCAGATGGGCTGGGTAAGGTCTTAAATTTAGCAAATACACGTGGGCCACACTGTGCAGACAAGCCAACCCTGCCAATTATACCATGGGTCAGGTGCACTGATAACTAAGAGCCTATTGGTAACCATGCCCCTCTGATGTTCTTAACAGCCACTGTTGTGCAGATCAACTCATAATAGGCACTACATAGGCAGACATGATTCATTCTCTTCTCTCCGCTCCATCTGAAGACTCTGTGTGTCTGCCAAATTAGGCAACGTAGTCTCCTTCAAACGAGAGCAATGAAAACACCAAGGTCACTTATTCAGATTAAAAAAGAGCAAAGATAAAGGTCAGGTCATGCTAGACATGATATGTATGTTTTGTGTGTAAAAAGAAAAATGTGAACCTACACACAATTGAATACATAAAAAAGAAAAAATACACAGATTACATTAGAAAACTTTTTAAATCACAATTGGATTTAACGATAAATGCAGTTAACCTGAATGATGAAGTTCTCTTAAAAAAAAAAAAAAAAAACATAGACATGAAATATGAAATATGTTTATTATAAAACATATGCATTCTACTGACAGCAATGGACATTAGTCACTATGTTATTTATTTATTTTTGGTCGTTATGTAGTTCTGTAGCATTACTTAAGTCATGACACTGGATAATTGGAAATAATTATACAAATCATCTTGAAAATGAAAATATCTTTGCAACAACAGTAGCCTTGGGCCTAAACTACCCTGCTTTCTGACATTGAGCCATACGCTGTGTTAGTTCACCCCCTAGTGGTCAACAATGGGACTTCAATTCAGTCACCAATGATTCCAAATAATTCATTTAAAATGTTTAGCTTTACATAAACTAAACGTAATCATGGCCTATAAAACAGAATATGAGAAGACTAATTAAGAAATAAGGATATTATTTTCATATTTAAAAATTACTTACTTGCTTTGTTTCATCTGTTTTATCTTCCTGCTGACGAGCTTTAAGGTAAGACCCCTGCTTATGTATGTTGATACCAAGAGTTGCTTTATTACATTCAACAATGTCTTCTCTAGCTCTCCCTGGCCTTGGATTAGAAGGATGTCGAGAGCTTCTCTTCTGGGGAGGAACTGATTTGACATTCAGATGCTTTACATTATCCTGCGGCGTGCCTTCAGAGGACATGCAAGAACTTTTTGATTCGTGGGAATTGATAATGTCTTCCTGTTGTGGGTGCAGGTGGAAAGGAGATGAAGGTGTTGGGGATAAAGCACGGTCCATCTGAGTTGTGGGTGGATTACTGACAACAACATATTCCTGTCTGCAACCTAAACGCACTTTCTCCAAGGGTTCAAGACTGTCTTCAGACTCCTCAAAAGAGTCGGGAGAAAGTCTCGTATTTAGCTGGTTGAGAAAATGATCCCCTTCCAGATTCTTCCTCCAGTTTGGGTTGTAGCGCAAGTCGGCGTACTCATCCTCAGGGGTAGATTCTCTGAAATATTTCAAAAAGAGTTAAGAAGAAATAAGTTATAAACACTTAAGATGAGCTTTAAATTGAAGAGGAGGATGGGTATGTCTCATTTAGTGCTTTCGGCATTGTCAGTAAGACAGTCTGAATGCCCTCAAACAGCCATCAAAACACAAGGAAAAAAATCGACAACACTGCTCAACCCCCCCCCCCCCCCCCCCCCCACCCCCCCGCCTTCCCTTACCCCTAATGACTATGGGTCTGAAGACCACAATTTGAGGATAGTTTTGCAAATAGCTAATTCAAACATATGAAATAGGTTCAAACTACAACCTAATGTGCTCCTAGCATCATTGGATGAAAAGATCTCATTAAAATAATTAGAAGAGTGCCTCTTTGTTGTGTGCCTCTGAATAGTACAAGATGCTCTTCACATCCCATGATGCCAAATACAAGGCTGTCTGGATGCATAGCACTTCAGCCAATGAGGGCAAAAGGGCAAGGAATGGCTCTGTAATGATTCCAATGACATGGTCTTGAGAATGCGCTGTGGGTTTGCAGCTGTGACGGGCTCTTTAACATGCAAAGTCTCTCTTGTGCTAATATAAATGTGTCAGAATTAAATCCAGTAATAGGAAACGCGGACTATTGTTTCCAGCTCATTTCATTTTGAATGCGAGACTTGAGTCTCTTTAAAGACAATGCATGCGGTAAAGAGGATGTAAACTAAATGGGTAGTTATTAGCGTTAATGATATTATGCCAAATATTGCTGCACGCTATTCATTAGCAGGATTTCATTCTTGAGCATGAAAATATGAAGAGAGTGCTGCTTCATTTTGACAATAAAGTATTTGTCGAGGTTCACCATAACCATCATTAAAAAAAAAACATGCATGGGGTTAAGTACCTCTTTAGCACATTATATCTAGTCTGCAAAAAATTATAACTATCACCTCTTGTTTTTATCCCGAGGCAGAATTTGAGTGGCGGACACAACTGTCAGGCTGGAGATGAAGGAGTGGAGACAGATGCGGTGATCCACACTTCAGATTCCAGCAATCTGTGTTTCAGCAGCGCAGAGAGCTCGTCCATTCATTGGTAACAAAGCAACTGCTTTATAACAGACTGCTGAATGAGACCTTATTGTGGTAATGTCCTGCGAACTAAAATTCTAATTTCCCCTAAATGAGGGTACTTGTTTGGAAATTACAAAAAATGTTTGATATTTTTTTATAATTAAAATGCAAGTGCAAACATCATTTTCAAAGACTATCATTTTATTTATTACATGTGAATAAAAGCTGTCAGTCATCTAGGTTGTTTGCAGAGCAGAACACAAAGAGCTCAGTCATTTTGTTGGTGATGTATTTAACAGGGTTTCTGCAGGATTTTCTCAAATTTAAGACTTTTTAAGACCTTTTTTTAAGACCTTGCCAAATAAAATAAATACCATATAAGCAGGATAGGGCAATGTCTATAGTACCATATTAAACTGTAAAATTACTCTAAAAAGCTAAATTTACAGTTCAAATGCAAGTTTTCACAAAAACTTATAAATGTATAAATTGATCTTTACATTTTTAAGAAAATGGATGAGTCAAAAGTATTTATTATATTAATTTTAACAATTCTTTTCAATAAATAATTATATTAATTAAATAACATAAATTAGGGGTGTGCGATAATGACAAAAAATAGATACTTTTTCGATAATTTTCAAGTGTGATATTGTGCTGATATCTTAAGGACTACCGTGGACAGCTGACTCCTGAATATGTTGATATTCTTCATATTCTGTGTGGTCAGTTCATAACTATCCAATCCACTTTATTTATATAGCACAATTTAAACAAACAGCAAGGTTACCAAAGTGCTTTACAGAGATAAAAATATAAAACAAAAACAAAAAGCAAAAATAAAATAGCATCAACAGTAACAGCGACAACGGAGACCACAACAGCTGTTATGGTGAGTCAAAAGCCAGGGAATAAAAATGTCTTTTTAAACGAGATTTAAAAGTGTGGAGGGTGGGCACAACTTTAATATGCAGTGGTAAATCATTCCACAATTTGGGAGCAACTGCTGAAAAAGAGCGGATGCCTCTGGTCTTCAGCCTGGTCCTGGGCACATTCAGCCGCAGTTGATCACAAGACCTCAGTGACCTTGACGGTGTGTAAATGTGCAGGAGCTCTGAAATGTACTGGGGTGCCAACCCATTTAGAGACTTAAAAACAAACATTAAAATCTTAAAATGTATTCTAAAATATACAGGGAGCCAGTGGAGCAAGGCCAAAATAGGAGTAATGTGTTCATGCTTCCGGGTTCCTGTTAACAGATGAGCAGCTGCATTTTGGACTAACTGTAGGCGTGAAAGGGAAATTTGGTTCACGCCAATGTAAAGTGCATTACAGTAATCTAAATGGGCCGAAATAAAAGCATGAATCACTTGCTCAAAAATATTAAAAGATAAAACAGGTTTAAATTTGGCTAAAAGCCTCAATTGATAAAAACAGGATTTAACCACCATGTTCATCTGCTTGTCAAGCTTAAATTCACTATCAATTTTAATGCCTAAATTGGTTACTACTGGCTTTACATATTGATGCAGGGATCCAAGGTTTACGGGAGTGGAGTCACAAACCCGGCTGGGACCAAACACAATGATATCAGTTTTTTCTTCGTTTAAATTAAAAAAAATTAAAGACATCCAGGTTTTAATATCCTTGAGACATTCAAGTAATGGAGTCAGAGAACAGTTTGCATCTCTCCTCGGTGGTAAATAGATTTGCGAGTCAACCGCATAAAAATGTTAAGAAATACCATGTCTTTTAAAAATATATCCAAGAGGGAGAAGATACAAGGAGAACAGTAATGGTCCAAGAACTGAACTTTGAGGGACTCCACAGAGAAGGGGGCAATAGATAATGTAGAGTCACCAAGTTTTACAAAAAAAGACCGGTCGATGATAGAAATTAATCATTTCCAACAGGTTTTATGGACATTTGTACCGTTAAAACGTTTTTTTTTTCTTCTAGAAGTGTGCACCATCTTTTGAGTCAAATTCGTGCATTTGGGATGTTACCAAGCAACTGAAATCAGAATCAACAATTTTTTTCTTTGCAATGCAGAGGAGACACATAAGCTGCAGTAGAAGTGTCATTTAGATGCATTTACACACTTTTTAATGCAGCTCTGAGGAACATGGAATACTTTAACCTGCATTTACAAATGCTGTTTTAAAACCTGGTTGAAAACCTGTATGGCAAAAGAAGTTGAAAATCCACTGCATTTACAGACAAAAAAAAAAAAGAAAAAAAACCCATTTATCCTACAATCTTCATTTGTGTTCCACAGAAGAAAAGAATGTCAAAAATCAATTTTGGGTGAACTATTTAATTAGTAGCATATATTCAGAGTTGACTTGCAATTAATATGAAGACATTAAGCATATTAAAATTGTTTTAAAAATAGTTTTAGTTTAAATAAAAAGCATTTGACATAAGAGGAGACTGGTGTTACTGCATGTCAAGTTTATCAACTTTACTCTGCTGGTTTCATGAGAGTAGTATCATATGGTGGAGAAATAGCAAACTGTTATCTTACCTCAGGAGGTCACGTTGTCCTTTCATTTTTCTTGGTTTCAGATCCAGACTATCATAAACATCACAATTCTCTGGTTCTTCAATGTCAGTCGCATCGTGTTGTTTGGATTTAGCAGCAGAGATGAGGTCAGTTCTCACCTGGAGCTCTCGCTGGTACTCCTCTCGTACCAAACTCTCAGTATCGGAGTCCCACATTAGAGGTAAAACTGGCACATTATTCCTTGTACTAGTCATTGTTCATTTCGAATTTGACTTTTGTCTGTTCCAGCCCCTTAGGCCCCTTCAGCTTGTGATGACGTTTTTGTTCTGGCTTTTGAGACGAACGACTTCAAGGCTAATATCACAGAATCAACAATGGGTGGTGAAAACACAATTGATTTTAATTTATCTAGCGACGTTATTGGCCGTGAAATGTTAATAGTTCACTCGGTTGTTTACGAACTTCCCAAATTAGCGGTGCAAGTTAACCAATGCTGTAATGTAAACGCCGAAATAACGTAAATCGTTGCTACAGCATCAAAACATTACCTCGCACACAAATCCAATGATCTGCTCCAGATTTGTTTTTTTTTTTACCAACCTGCTTATAAACATCGAAAGAGGAGCCGTTCATTGTCAGGGAACGTTTCGTTTGCTGAACTGTTACCGTGGAAACGGGCGCTTGGCGGTCCACGCTTGCGCAGAACAAACCCAGCTCTTCAGACGGACACAAAGCGTATAACAGAAAGACTGTAGGGTTGAGGAGGCCACTACGTACCTCGCATAACTGCTAATGTTCAGTAAGAAAATGTTTATGTAAACCATGTGTACATATAAAAGAACTATGCTGAAACTAAAACTATTGGTCACGTCCAGTGGAGTAAAAAGCAATTTTAAACATTCAGACTGACAAACATTTTTATGGTTTATAAAAAAATAAAAAAAAAAAAACACTGGATAGTTGACACGGTCTTCATATTCACGACCTCAGTTATTACAAAGCCCAAATGGACGCAAAAAGCTAAATTATGATGCTCAAGACAAATGTAAAAACATTACCCCCCCTAAGGAAAGTGACACTTATGCTTGAAGGGAAAAAAAAAAAAAAAGTAAAGTTTATAAACTTTAATGTTTCAGGTAAATTAAACAAAAAGGCAACCAATTTATCCAAGAAATAAAAACACCAGACAGGTAGCATTGAGAATAAGTCCAGTTTATTCATTTTCTTCAAAGCATTGAGGTGGTTTGATGAGGCTTATGAACATCACAGCTCACAAGTCAATAAATAGGTTGTGCAATCTAGGTAGAAAGTCTGTTCCCTGTGATCTAGAAATGTGACCCGTTAATCCCCTTTTTTAGAATTGCAACAAATCACTCTGCAAGTTGAAGTCATCCAAAACGTCGTCAAAGTAACCATTTTAGAGGAGTCCAACTATAGAGGGCAACAGTAAATATTGCTATGGAGGTAGCACAGTGGCTTTGGAATGGCTTAGTCGACCTCCTCAATGGTTGGGCCAGAGGATCCACCTCCTGGAGCGGAGCCGGCCCCTGGGAAGCCACCAGGCATACCATCAGGCATTCCACCTGGCATGCCTCCAGCATTCTGGTACAGCTTGGTGATGATGGGGTTGCATATCTTCTCCAGCTCCTTCTGCTGGTGCTCAAACTCTTCCTTCTCAGCAGTCTGAAAGTTTTCAAAACACGTCAAGTCGAGTTTGCCAGTGCAAGCTTGGAGAAGTAATCCAAGTGTCACTTGATTTACAAGGTCTCAACTGATAGCAAACTTACCTGGTTCTTGTCAAGCCAACTGATGACTTCATTGCACTTGTCAAGGATCTTCTGCTTGTCCTCATCACTGATCTTGCCCTTCAGTTTCTCATCCTCAACAGTGGACTTCATGTTGAAGGCGTAGGACTCCAGACCATTCTTGGCAGACACCTTTTCACGCTGCACATCATCCTCGGACTTGTACTTCTCTGCCTCCTGCACCATGCGCTCAATGTCCTCCTTACTGAGACGACCTGAAAATGAACTTCCAATTAACCTCTGAAGTGGCCACCACAGTCTTTTTAGGTGCAGAGAAAAGACTTACCCTTGTCATTGGTGATTGTTATTTTGTTCTCCTTGCCAGTGCTCTTATCTGCAGCTGAAACATTCATGATGCCATTGGCATCAATGTCAAAGGTGACCTCAATCTGGGGAACACCACGAGGTGCAGGGGGTATTCCAGTAAGTTCAAACTTGCCCAGCAAGTTGTTATCCTTTGTCATTGCACGCTCACCCTCATAGACCTGTGAAAAGGGTAATTAAAACAAGATGGCATCATTTAAAGTAATCTAACCATTTCATACCAACCTGAATGAGCACACCAGGCTGGTTGTCCGAGTAAGTGGTGAAAGTCTGAGTCTGTTTGGTTGGAATGGTGGTATTACGCTTGATAAGGACAGTCATGACTCCACCAGCTGTTTCAATTCCAAGGGACAGCGGAGTGACATCTAGCAGCAGCAAGTCCTGAACATTCTCAGACTTATCACCAGAGAGGATGGCAGCCTGGACAGCTGAAACAGAACAGTGAGAAATAAGAACCTCGGGCAAATTGACATGTTCAGATAGCAATGACAGCATTCGCTCAGACATCCAAGGAAGGTGCTTGGGCCATCTTTGGTTTTACAACCTCTGGTGGAAACTACGAATGGCAAGGAATCAACTTCATCATAGCGAACGCCAAAAAAAAAAAAAAAAAAAAAAAAAAACCCTGATTAAAACAAGTAACCCACCTGCTCCATAGGCCACAGCCTCATCTGGGTTGATGCTCTTGTTGAGCTCCTTGCCGTTGAAGTAGTCTTGGAGCAGCTTCTGGATTTTGGGAATGCGAGTGGAGCCACCAACGAGGACAATGTCGTGGATCTGAGCCTTGTCCATCTTGGCATCACGAAGGGACTTCTCTACTGGATCCAAGGTTCCACGGAAGAGGTCAGCGTTGAGCTCCTCAAAACGGGCCCTGGTGATGGATGTATAGAAATCGATGCCCTCATAGAGGGAGTCGATCTCAATACTGGCCTGAGTGCTGGAAGATAGGGTACGCTTCGCCCTCTCGCAGGCAGTGCGGAGACGGCGAACGGCTCTCTTGTTGTCGCTGATGTCCTTCTTGTGCTTGCGCTTGAACTCTGTGATGAAGTGGTTCACCATGCGGTTGTCAAAGTCTTCTCCACCCAAGTGAGTGTCTCCAGCAGTAGATTTTACCTCGAAGATGCCATCCTCAATGGTGAGGATAGACACATCGAAGGTGCCACCACCAAGATCGAAGATAAGGACATTCCTCTCAGCACCTACCTGAAAAGAGGAATTAAATGCATAAGTATTTGCATGTACATTCATTGATTGTATGACACTCAAATTTCGCTCAGACATCCAAGGAAGGTGCTTGGGCCATCTTTGGTTTTACAACCTCTGGTGGAAACTACGAATGGCAAGGAATCAACTTCATCATAGCGAAAAACTTAAAACCACACACTGAAAGAATGCAAGTTTTTACCTTTTTGTCCAGACCATAAGCAATAGCAGCAGCAGTTGGTTCATTGATGATACGCAGAACATTCATGCCAGATATAGTTCCAGCATCCTTGGTGGCCTGACGCTGAGAATCATTAAAGTAGGCTGGCACGGTGATGACAGCATTGGTAACAGTCTGCAAAGACAATGCAAATTAGATCCCAACCGCCATTTGGAACTAAAGTAAACAATACTACAGTTAAACTACAGCATAGTGCATGTCGCTCAGACATCCAAGGAAGGTGCTTGGGCCATCTTTGGTTTTTCAACCTCTGGTGGAAACTACGAATGGCAAGGAATCAACTTCATCATAGCGAAGCACATCAAGTCAAATGGGAGTTCAATAGAGCTGCCCCACAAACAGCAGACTCACCTTTCCCAGGTAGGCTTCAGCAATTTCCTTCATCTTGGTAAGGACCATGGAGGAAATCTCTTCTGGGTAGAAAGACTTGGTCTCACCCTTGTATTCAACCTGGACCTTGGGACGTGTATTGTCATTGATGACATTAAAAGGCCAGTGCTTCATGTCAGACTGAACAACACCATCATCAAACCTGCGGCCAATCAGACGTTTGGCATCTATTGGAGAGCAAGAAAATAAAAATTACAAGTTACATAGGGTTTAAAAAAAAAAAAAAACCCTAATGTCAGAATTTCGCTCAGACATCCAAGGAAGGTGCTTGGGCCATCTTTGGTCTTTCAACCTCTGGTGGAAACTACGAATGGCAAGGAATCAACTTCATCATAGCGAACTATTTTTGGAATTAAAGTTGTATTAAATAAATCACTTACCAAAGACTGTGTTGGTGGGGTTCATGGCAACCTGGTTTTTTGCAGCATCTCCAATCAGTCTCTCAGAATCTGTGAAAGCTACATAGCTTGGAGTGGTCCGGTTTCCTTGGTCATTAGCGATGATTTCAACTTTTCCATGTTGGAAAACACCTACACAGGAGTACGTGGTCCCAAGATCGATACCAACAGCTGGTCCCTTGGACATTGTGTCTAAAAAAAATAAAAAAGGGGAAATTACACAATGCATTTAATGCTGTACACTGGAAAACAAAAAGGAAAGCGATCATGGAACGCTTTCATTAACTAGCTTATATACAGTTGTGAAACCACAGAACACCAAGCCCTGGAGCAAGACCTATACTTGCCTGGAGCACGTGTGGAAGTGCATCAAACCACGTGGATCGAGCATCTAGAAGATTCTATGGTGAATTCAAAATCAGACTGATCGAAATCGGTCTTAAATTCAACTTTTCTAAACGTTTCTGTTATTGTGTCAAACATGTCCATGTACATTTTGGAAAAATAAAACTAAGCAGTATTGTGTGACCAAAAGCAAATGATCAACGCTTAAGGTAGGGTGAGGCGCCGTGACAAGATCACGAGGTGCCGGTTGCGTTTGAATGTAAAGTATTGTTCTATCGGGCATTTTGACTAAAACTTAACGTTAGTGGCTATAATAGGAAGTTTAATCTTTGAGTTGATCAAAAAAAAAAAAAAAAGTGGAGGGGAAAAATGTGATGGTGAAAACTCAGTATAATTATAATCAATATAATTCAGTAAAATATCAAAAAACGGAATCAGAAAATCCGGAAAATATTCCACATGTAAAAAAAGAAGAAAAATCTGCCATCTTTGTAATTAATGAAGTAGTGATGTACTACACGAAAGCATAGAAACAAGTATTCAATATGAGATTATAAAGAAATAGACCGGACACCTTACCAAGTTGGAAATTACTGAGATGGGTGAAGAAGCCGGTTGGAGAGCTGGAATGGCGACAAACTGCCTTGCCTTGCTAAGAAGAGAGACCGATCGAACGTTCTAGAACACTATATATTGCCGGTAGCCGAGCCAATGAAAATTCAGATCACTAAACTTCAACCCGTAAGAACCAATGTAAAACCCGAATATTTCATTTACCCACGCCCACCAGGGAACAACCAAGGATATAATTGGTTAAAAAATCCAAACCACCCCCCTCACGTTTGCCGCAAACCTACTTGGAAACCGTTGTCTATGCGGAACAGTTTGTCCTATACATGTGAATCGTGAAATAAATCAGCCTGCACATTCACTGGAAATGCGTCGATGAGACAGCAAAACAGAAATGTTTGAGGAAAATAGATCAAACCGTCGCTTAGTAGATTACACCCTGACAAGCACATACAAATTGAAAACAACAACTGTATTAGCTCAAAGAGCTCAGTGAGATTGCTTTGGAACTGTAAGGTCTTGCCTAGTGAAGAATATCATTCATTACTTGAAAGAAATACCATACAGGTCAAAATGTTTTAGGTATTTTACAATACATATAAATTAAGTTGAAATATAATAATAATAAAAAATTAGAATAAGGTGATAATACTCTTGTAATACATCTTACTAATGTGCATCATGATGAGCTTTGTGTTGAAGCACGAGGTGTTTATCACGCAGCGCCGTCTTAAATCTTTGAGGCAGAGTATTTTTATTATTATTATTTTATATTATTATTATTTATCCTGTTAGCGGGGAAAGACAAGAAAAAACGAAATTTCTAAGTAAAGGAAAAAGAACAAACCAGGAAATAAACTATGATTGCACAAACGCCCAGCAGGGGGCGATATACACACAGAATACGAATGGCCATAGAAGTTAGTGATGGGATTTATGGCTCTTTGACGGGATCCGGATCTTCGCGATCCGTTCCTTTCAAAGAGCCGTTCAAAAGAACGGCTCTTTTGGCTCTTTTTAAATATTTAGTCAGTTTTAAGAAGCCAGCTTGGGGGCATCTCAGTTTATCCTGGAAATAATCACTGGGAGGAATGATGAGGTGAGATTTGTAGTCAAATAATTAAAACTCAGATATCACACACCAATATCTGAGTTTGAATTATTCTGAAATATTGATTATTACCTCGTTTGTCATGTGTGGACTATATTCCATAGGGTTGCACAAATCCCTCTGCTTAGACAGTGACAGTATTTAAAGTAGATAAAATTAGAATAAATAAAATGGAAATGTCTATACTACATACTATTACTACTGTAAACTTTGCAAATAGGACATCAGCCCCTTCAAGTCAATGAACAATAACAAAGTGGGCTGCAATGAACATGCACAACTAATAACTAATATCATCACGCTATAAAGGGTTGGCCTGCGCTGGGTGCGCCCCTCCCCCTATAACTGTTATGTCTCGCGGAGGAGCTCATTTGTGTGCATCTGTGTGAAACACGCATAGGATAAAAGAACGACAGAAAGAACGGCTCCCCTCCAGCCGCGACTCGGCTCCCATCGTTCATGTTTATGAGCCGTTCAAAAGAATCGGTTCGTTCGCGAACGTCACAACTCTAATAGAAGTAGTAGAAGGAAGTAGAAAATATGTCCACAACATTTGATGAAAGTCACTAAAGACAAATGTCACATAGTAAGTGTGACATTTAAAGACCATATGCATTTCGTTAAGCCCAATACAATATTGACGAGGATGTGACATCCGAAAAGTGCGCTTGGTTTAAATCTTAATTAACATTTGTATTTTTTTCATGCCTTAGAAGATTCGCCAGGCATAACATCCACACGTTACATAAAATAGTTCATTTAATTGTATGCAATATTAAAAAAAAAAGGCACAATGACTTTTGAATATCAGTAGGCCAAACCTTGGTAAAAGGGCAAGCAGCAACAATTTCAGGTTAAAAAGACACATTTGTGATATAATGATGAAATATCATGTCAGTATATTCCAATTTTATCAAGGGAACACTTCAAAGTTATTAAACTGTAAACACATTGCAATAAAGCACACATAATAAAACGCCATTTTAAAATCAGTAAAAAATTAATGTAAACCAGCAGTGACTGAAATGTAAAAACAGTATATACAAAAATTGGTAGCTATATTCATCATCTTTTAGTGAGCACCATTGTTCATAACAGAACTGCAAAATCAGTTCAGTCTCTTATGAGGATTCAGAACCTGCTGAATGTTCCTCTAAAGTTCAGTCTCCTTCATACAAGCTTGGTCAAGTTTGTTAAAAGCTGCTGTTGAGCTGTCTTGTGTTTCAGTGATCACATCAACTGTAGCTACTGAAGTTGCTGTATTCTGTGGCGGTTCTTCCAATTTGTATTCTGTGAAATTTGGGTTCCAAAAGCCTAGACAGAAAATCAAGTCAAACACCAAATATTAATATTTGTAAAGACACGAAAGCTTATGCATTTGAACTACAAGATTAGGTGGTTTCAGCGGTTATACCTGGTTTACTCCCTTCCTGGGACTGCTTTTCTTCATGACTGTATTTTGATTTGCTGCTTTCCACAGACTGGTTTGATTCTTCATTCTCTGTTATAACATCAGATTAAAATGAACAATTAAATCCAGAATTAAATCTCAGCTAAACTCTAGAATATAACTGAAGCTTGGTATAAAGTATAAATATAAAACAAATCTTATATTACCTTTTTTCCAGGCTAAATGTGCCTTTCGCATTCTGAACAATAAGAAGGTGACTACAGTAAGCAAACATATGACAAGGCTTGTGACCAGCAGGATCAGCAGTGGTGAGCCTTCTGTCAGACTTTGTGGTTCGTAAAAAACTGCAAATACACAAAGTAATAATGCAATCAGTAATTCATGTCCTTCACATGTTGCTTTGATTGTCATTTAGACATTTATGTTCGCGCAATATAGAAATGAGTTTTTCTGGTTTGTTCATAAGCATTTTGTTTGTCATGAGCTTCACACCTGGTAAGCTGGTGTCATTTGTGGTCATGGATTCAACAGGTGAGCTTGAAGAGTTTATGTTGTGTGCTGAAATGCAAAGATAGATCTGCGATCAACTTCACTTTGTAAAATAAGCAAGATTAATGATATTTTATGTCCCGTATATTATGTTAAATATTAAACAATGCAATTTTAAAACACTTACTTGTCGAGCTTATATTTGTTGCTGTGGAATATTCCTCTACTAAAAGAGATCACAAAGCAAATCAGAGAACAAACACTGAAAGTGTCTTATAAAAACACATACTAAGTTTAAGGTGAAATGGAAATATTGGAAATAAGTATTTAATCATGCATATTTGCATATGTATACCTTGTATGGTGTTTGAGGTAGTGCTGTCTCTTGTTGGGAACACTTCAGTACTTTCTGAAATTGACGGCAGTTCCACGTGTGCTGTAATCAGATGGTGTTTTTGTTAAACACTAGCAAAGATATCAAATTGAAACAGAAAAGAAAAGATATGGAGTTAATTGATGTTAACTAAAGTTCGGGAGCAGGGCCACGCCTCAAACAATCACCTGACTTCCAAAACCTCCATATATACCGGGCCACCTCATACTGCTCTGCTAGTCTCATTCTCTTTAACCCACCCTTCCCTCCCTTTCTCATCCATTCAGCCAACCTTATCCCACATTATATTTCTATCAGGTTGTATCAGGGGGTCCTCATTGTCTGGCCTAAATATATGCTAGAGACGGTACCCCCACCCTGAGTCTCCCTGAGCCATCAATTCAAGATGCCCTGATCAACCTGACCATCATCCCATTCCCTCGACCCCTTCATCCTCTTTCTACTCTTCCCCAGTTTCATAGCTTGTTTGTGGCATGGTCCTAGCTAGTGAAATGCAAAATGACCATGAACAAGAAAAAAACTCAAATGCCTTGAAACGACTGTGTGCAGTCTGTAAAAGCTACCAGAAGATGGAGGCAGAGAGATACAAAGAGCAAATCTATTTCCATTCTGCAGCTTTATGTGAAACCATTGTCCAAAAAGGGATTCAAAGTATTCTGTTATTATCAGACTCTTTTGAGATAGCTGGTTTATTTAGTGTAATTAAAAAAATGAAATGACCTATACTGAGACATGAAATGAATTGAAACACCCACCTGTACTGCTAAAGACAGGAGCAGACGTGGCTGTGATCATTAGGTCTGTTTTTAGCTCATCTCTAGTACTGGAGTAACTTGTCGTGGAGGTCGTAACAGCTATGCAAAAGTACAACAAAAACATTTCATTACACAGAAATCCCATCAGAAAATGGTTCAAATGTTTTCTTGTAAGAATCTGGCTTAGTGTTTGTTATATCATAAATATTTAGTGCATCTGTTCTGGATGGGGACCACAGTTCTTTTGTTCAAAGAAAAAGTTGACTTCCCTGACATCATGTGACTGACCACTCTAATGTGAACCACACATTCACTGAAACTACCAAATACTCTTAAGTGTAGACGAACTTTCCTTGCCAAATCTTTCAGTTCCCTTTTCTTATACTGGCTTGTGTCATTTATGGTCACATGCTTGGAACATCAGTGGTAGTTAGTTCAAATATTAATTATAGTTAGTAGTATCTGCTATTCCTGCAGATGGTTATATGTAGCCTACTATTTGTGTATACTTACAGTGATTTTCAATAATGATGACACTAATCAGTTGTCTTGGGAGAGCTGTATGTTTTGCCAGGCACATCACCGTTGCTTTCCTGATATGAGTTTTGACTGTTAAGAGGCTAACCGCTAGTGACCTGTTGGATCTTTCCTCCCGTAAGGTATTGGGTAGAGCTGTTAGGACAAAACAGGGCGTATATATTCAGTAATCTATGATTTATTATTCAAACAGTCTGAGAACCCCCCTAGATTTACTATTGTTAGTACTATTGTTAGTACCTTAGCTGACCCTTTTCAGAAAATTGTGTTTCCTCTATTTTCACGAGGTATTCATTTCTCAGTGACAGAAATGTCAGAAGTCATGGGAACTTTGTTTGTCAGTATAACTGTTTGCACAGTATGTCTGTCAATAATATATCAAATCTTTAAAGTCACCAAGCCTTTATCTGATCAACTCCACTCTCTCTCTCTCACACAAGTTATGTGTGTATGTATGTATGTATGTATACCTGTCTGCCCACTCTGACACTTCTCGTAACTTACCTTCGATTTCAACCCCACTGATTTTCCATGAGAGTTCAGGTGGGGGGCCATTCGCTGCCGCTGAACACTTGATGGTTGTTTTATCTTTATACTCTGCCATTTCTATTTTTGGAATTCCTGCGATCCAAACAAATAGAGTTTATATTCATATTTAATATCCATATTTTATGCATGTTTTGTAAAAGATGAGAAGTAAATATATACCTTACCTAATACTTTTACTTTAAATGTTGTTGGAACGACTTTATTTTCATACAGTAGACATTTGTAAATCCCTTCATCTTTTAAGGTAACATTAGCAATGTGTAATGTATATTCAGAGCTGCTTATACTAAAAATACTGCTCCTTGAGTCTCTTAGACCTGTAAGGGAACATGAAATACATTTTGAATGTTTAATGAGACACAATAAAGAGGAAATGTAAATAGCTTTGTAACATATTCTTAAGTGTTTGAATTGCATTCTTCGATACACAGTGTTCTCGCCCTCACCTTTTACATTGTTGAAGAACAAAAGATGGCCTTGTGGATTCCTCCACTCTATGTGTCCATTATCACTTAAGTTTTTTCGAGAGCATCTCAATACCAGTGTTTCTCCTTCTGCCACTGGAAGATACTGTGTTGCCAGACATTTTCTTATGCCTGTTCAGAATGAAGAGAAGTAAGTCAGTATCATCATGTTTTAACAAAGCTTCTCACATAATTGGCATTCCTCTTTGAATCAGACAGCCTAAAACATTAATGAATGCTAAATGCAGTCGAGTGTAGGCTAGTTGAATGGAAGAACAGTAGGTTGATTAGGGCAGATAATACGACAGACACCCTACGCTCTGCTCTGCTCTGACTCATTTGTGTCTTGCTGCTTTTAGGAGCTGCGGCTGAAAGTGAGAGTGGGCCACTCTTTGCAGTAGAAAGAAATAGTGACTGCTGTAAGTGGTCTTTTATTTTCTTGTGTGGTTTGTTCTTGCAGTGAGAGAAAACTTGCCGATGTGACACATAAAACGACGTTCTCGTGCTGGAACAGGAAACAGTGGTCTTAAAATGTTACAGAGGTGTACACATATAATCAAGCTATATGGGGGTGTGATGTGTTTTTTTTGTCATATGTAAAAATGACCCTAATGCCTATTGCCTCATGTGAATTTGTATGTGGGAGTAATAGCACAATGCTTAATTTTATTTAGTTTATTTGTTTTTCTGTTATTCACGTTTGAATTTAATTTAATAGAATATTGCAAATTGTTTAAATTTGTGCAATGTATTCACTGATACTGTCTTTCCTTATTTAGACTTATTTAGATTATTGAAAAGCTTCTCGTCCTCTACTGTGTTGATACTGTATGCATCTGTATGCATTGTAAGAATATGTTCCTGTTTCTATAACGACAAGCTGAGCTAACTTACACTGGAACAAAATGGTAACCTAAAAATAGTAACAACTAAATGAATTGGTCTTATTCAAGCCAAAACAGTTATTAATATTTCTGAATCAACCTTAATACATTAATTTGTGCCAACAAAAGTACATTTTATAAGTTGAATAAGGTATAAATAACTCTTTGAAGGAGCAATTGCAGGTTACCACTTTAGTATGTACACAGCATATAAACTTAAGTTATATAGTTCAGCCAATCCAATAAGAATAACAAAATGAGTTGAAAAAAAAAATCATCATATGCCATCATAAGTTAAATGCACTGAGATACAACTGAAACCTTCTCTTATGATGTAACCTACCCAAACATAACTACCCATACAAATACCTATACCTAAAGGTATCAGGTAAATATATTCACAAACTAGTCAACCACAACCCTACTTTAAAAGTCAGAGATGTAGTTTAAACCAGTGTAAATAAGACATAAGTTTGTCTTACCTCCTACGATCAACATCAGAGTGTGAATAATTAAGACGGTTTTGATCTCCATACTGCGGCTCTTGAACTCTGAAGCTCACTTCCTCTGCTTAGACTCTTTAAAAGAGAGCGGCTTCCATGACATCATGAAATGTCACAGCTTTTTTTCCCCTGTGCAACTGTATGTGTGAAGGTTGAGGTTTCAGGGGCAACTCGGCTGGTCTTTGTTTCTCTTTTAGTAAAATTACTCTCACCACCTTTTATCCTATTGAGTTCTTCAAGTTATTAAGTTCTTTGATGATGTATATAATATAATATAATAATTTAAAACTAATAGCCAGTTTGAAAGGTCTACTGTTTTTTGTGTTTTTTTTTTTTGTGATCAACTTTGAGTTTTTCAAACTTACAAATTTACAAACATTCAAGGGGGAGCAACCATTTACAATTTGAATGAGAGAGAGAGAAAAAAATGACATGGTCATTCCTTTACGTAGTCCAAAATGTCAGAAGAAAAGGTCTACTGAAGATTCATTGTAATAACTCCCCTCCTACAGATCATGAATAAAAAATCTTCTTCCAGTTATGATGAATCATCAAGTATCTAATTTAACCCGGGAAATAATGATTTTTTATTTGTTACATTTAAAAAAAAATTACAATAAAACATAGAAACCAATTTATTTACTGATTGTAACATAACCATCTAATCATGTTCTATGATCAAATAAAAATTATTTTTAGCATCTCTATGACAGCACACATGGCAGCATCACAAAAAGTGTCATCACTCTCTGGTATGATTACACAAAGATGCTAAAAATCTCGGAAGGAACAGGAAGGTCTTTATTAGGTTTGTGAGGGGGGGGTAAAATCACATGATCGAATTTCACAATAACCAATGACCACTTCAACTGTGTGGGCAAAAAAAAAAAAAACCTTCCTCATTTTGATACACACAACCTAATAGTGTTCACATCAGACCGGCAGTAATGTAGCTAACACAACTGAGTATTAATACAGATGTTACTGTGTAATGGATAAACCTGTTAATTTCTTTCTTTTCATTAGGTACATTATAAAGCATACTAGCCTATTTTATAATAATAAGGAGTTTTGTTCTGGCACCAAGGGCTAGTTTTACACAATGCTGGTTCATTATGAGTAAAATATAAAGCTGTGATATTTTCTAGCTAGTACAGGCCATCAAGGACAATGTATGATAGCCTATGTCATATTACTCATATGATGCTGAGGGCCAAGAAGATTCTCATACTGTAGTTCACCAAGTTTCAACTTAAGATTTTTTCACATGAATTATGTGGTCAAATCAATGTAAAATCCTTAAAGCCTTGTTTTAATTAATGACAGATGTGATTTTTTACATTGTGGTTGTTATCACTGAGAATAAAGAATTTATGTATAAAAAACGGAGTTTACAAGTGAACTGAGGGAGCGCCATCTAGTGGCTGATGATTTAAAACAAACGACGACAGAAAATTACTTCAAATATTGCACATATTATAGTTTTTGTCAGTGGTTATTTTGAGTATGCGAATGCACATACCTACTCTTTGCATTATATGCTGTATATATAGGGCACTGTAAAAAAAAAGCCATATATGAGGTTGATACTGCCATTTTGTTTAACTACTCGCTTTGTTAAGTTACCGTTGTTGCTGTACTGTATTTGAATGTAATATAAATATAAGCATATGAAACGAGATACATGAAACTAATAAATCTAACGCAAAACAGCACCTTGATGCACTAGTCAGATGTTTAGTCGAGACTTTTATTTTGACATGTTTTGCGAAGCTGATCTGACCCGGGGGTGATTCAAGCGCGCACAAAAAAACGTGCGAAAGCAGCTGGAACCTTCTATCAGAACGCCACTCAACTAACCGCTTCTACCAGGGAACCAGAGAGTGTCGGTATTTTTCATCTACAGTAACGTTACCTGACGAGATGTCAGTAATTGAGGAGGAACGAGTTCGCGGCGGGGTTTTTAAGGACATTAATGCAGAAGATGAAGATCAGCAGACTACAGTGATCGAGAGTTTGTGCATGAACTGTTATGAAAATGTAAATATCAAAATATTATTATTAAAGTAATACATATATTTTTTTAAACTAGTAAAACAATGTCAATCTTATGTTTTGTCTAGGGAAGTACTCGTCTACTGTTTACTAAGATCCCTTTCTTCAAAGAAATCATCATCAGTTCTTTCTCATGTCCACACTGTAACTCGACCAACACAGAAATCCAGTCTGCTGGTCGGATACAAGAGCAGGGTGTACTTTACACCTTACAAGTGAAGACCAAAGAGGTATGCATCACTGTTGAAGTGTGGTAGATGCTGTATTCAGTCTAGGGCTGCTCCGATCGTTATGCGCATCTTCTCAGTTAACAACGGCTCTGTGTAGTAACAGCTGCTCTATGTGAAATCACGCACCTGAGGCAATTTACCGCTGATTAGAGAACCGGCTTTACTGACGAGATGCGCATTGACGATCGGCCGATCGTGATCGGAGCAGCCCTAATTCAGTCCCTCCAGGATTTCGCAGAGTTCTTTTTTTTTTTTGCGGCCTAAAATGACTGATTTTGCTGCGGCTTTTCTCAAAATTCGCGGTGATATTTGCGGCATTTCTTATAGTTTATCAGTTAAAATGTACCACAGACAAAATTCTTCTAACACCGTTATGACTTCTCTGACTTCGAGAGCCACCGTAGGGCTCCAGACTAACGTTTGACGACGACACCAGCAGCAGTGCCATTGAATTACAGAAGGTGGCACCACCAACACCTGACAGTAAAGCACTCCATTGGAGACATCTAATGTATGCATTTACATATGCAAGATGTACTTTAAGAGTGCTTGTTCATCTGCAGCACGTTTCTAAGATGTTTCCTGTCAGATGTCAAATAGACATTTATTAGAATGCATGTAAAACTGCTGAGACGTTTATCAGAGTACACAGCAGATGATTCCCAGATCTTTAGTAGACGTCTTACACATGTAATAAATATATTACATCTGATAAATTGTACATTTAATACTGGCATTCATAAAGTCTAAATATTATTATACACATATACACACACACACATACATACATACATACATGCATATATCAGGGAGTGGAAATGGCTTAGAAGTACTCCTCTGTAGCCATCTACAAGTGTTAATTTAATATATTTTTAAACAATTGTTTGCTTTCCTACATTATGAAACTTTTAGTTTTATACATGGGAAAACCTATGAAGGATGAATAAATATCATCACATTAAAAATAACTTTCAAATTCGGTAATACTTAAAGCTTTGAAGTGCTGGGAAAAGTTGTGTGAAGCATTTAAAAACACTCAAAAACATTAGACCATTTCTGCCACAAGCTGTTCCTGTAGTTTTACTATGTTAAATCAATGGTGAACGGTGTTGGAGATTTGTGATTATTAAACAATGTTTTTCCTGCTTTCCACATCAGTGTTCTGATATCTGTAGCTTTAACAGAGTTCTGCGCTGAATTTGAATACTTCTCACAAGATTAAACGGAGATGTTGATTCTGTTGCGAATTCGTCTGCTTTCTTCACACTGTATCTCTCAGCAGTGTGTATATCAGTGTCACGTGATTGAGATCGCAAAATCCTGGAGGGACTGAAAATGTATTTTTTGATCATTTGTCATGTTGCCACATTCGAAGTTGCTTTCAGGAATAAGCAAATAGTTTTTCTTTTGTGCAGGACATGAACCGAGAAGTTGTGAAGTCTGACAGTGCATCCACCAGAATTCCCCAACTTGATTTCGAAATTCCTGCTTTCACACAGAAGGGCTGTAAGTTTTTCCACTTTGACCTCTAACTAAAGTCCAAGTCAGAATAATATTCAAAAGCAGTTTGATCAATAATTGTCTTCTTTCTGATTGTTTAGCTTTGTCGACAATCGAGGGCCTTCTGGACAGAGCAGTGGCGGGTTTAGAACAAGACCAACCTGTTAGAAAGGTGTGTGTTTTATTTGTTCAATGAGTTTCACAAATTTGAGAAAGTTATGACAGAAAACTATAATGTATGATGCAAAAGCATACATTATATATGTATACTGGTTAAAGATTAGTTTAATTTTGGTGCATCTATCCAATTAAAAAATACAAGTGTTTTTATATACATAGAAAGCATTTTAAATGCAAGTATGGAGTCTGCTTTACTGTTTCAAATAACTTTTTTTTTATATATATAATATCAATTATAATAATTGAAATAATAGATGAGTAGAGTTCTGTTTATGTGAATCTGTTCCTTTCTACATTTCAGTCAACAGATCCAGCTGTAGCTGAAAAAATAGAGGAATTTATCCAGAAGTTGAAAAGACTTAAAGAAGTAGAAGAGGAATTCACATTAGTAAGTCTTGCAGATAGTAAACTGCAGAAAGATTCAATGCAACTTACAAAAGAATAAACACTGTTGCTAGTTTATCAAGTTAGAACTAACTAATAACTAATTAGATTTCTATCAACAGATTATTGATGATCCATCAGGGAACAGTTTTATTGAGAACCCATTTGCGCCTCAGAAAGACATGGCTCTCACTGTCACACATTACAAAAGGACGCCTGAACAAAACGCTGCACTAGGAATAGAGGTGAGACGCTGCTACAGCATCTGCTGTTGACTTCAGCTGTGTGTGGAGAACGACAAGATCTCAGTCTCTTCAACTTTTTCTTCTCTTCTCTTTTAAAGGCAGAGGAAGAAGAAAATGCTGAAAAGCCTGCCAATGATCTAGATGCAATGAGAAATGAGGTATTAGTGTTCAACACTAACTGCCCAGAATGCAACGCCCCAGCCAATACAAACATGAAGCTTGTTCGTATCCTTTAAAGTATGCTAGAAAATTATATATTTATCCTACTTTACCAGTTTGTTTTAGGTGTGGCGAAAATTAGCAGTGGAAAATTTAATATGATACATATAAGCATTCGTGGAAATAAAGCTGTATAAAAATGCTGCTTAGAGAAATGGTTGTGAAACTGTTGTGTGTCTTTATTTAAAGAAAGTAGACCTCTTAACCCAACTGCAGAAATTCCACACTTTAAAGAGGTCATTATAATGGCCACTAATTGTGACAGCTGTGGACATCGCACCAATGAGGTGGGAATAATGAACTATACTTCTGAATTATACTGCTATTTAGTTTAGATATACATTTTTTGCTGTTTCCTTATCATGTATTGTTTTCGAATGACATCATTAAATAGGTGAAATCTGGAGGAGCCACAGAAGAGCTGGGAACCAGAATAACACTCCACTTAACCGACCCATCAGATATGTCCAGAGACCTGCTGAAGGTGGATTCATGCTTTTTTTTTTTTTTTTGGAAACATGTTTTTCTTTTATTGTCATAAGTATCGTTATTAATACATGTACGTGTGTTTCAGTCAGAGACGTGTAGCGTGTTAATTCCTGAGCTGGAGTTTGAGTTTGGGATGGCAGCTCTCGGAGGGAAGTTCACTACGCTGGAAGGACTTCTCAAGGACATCAAAGACCTGGTAGGAACTAAAGCCCAGCTAACAGTGTTTGTTGTTTTCAACAAACAGATCCTTTTATGCTTTTTAAGAAATGCTTTTATGCTTATTTTAGATTGTTTCAAAAAACCCTTTCATGTGTGGAGACAGCTCTACAGCAGATAGAGCTGAGAAACTGGAACTATTTGGGCAAAAGATTGACAAGGTTTGAAATCTATTACATTTTGGTTAATGTTCCTTTCTGTTAAAAGCAATGACAACATTCTCAATATGGTATAATTAAAAAAAATAATAAATATAAAACTACTGAAGAATGTAGATACATTTTTATATACTTTATTTTTTATTTATTACATATTTTTCTGGAATCTTGATGTGTTGTATTTACAAAATGCTTCTTAGATAATGGCAGGGGAAATGGATGTGCACATTATCCTGGATGATGCCGCAGGAAATAGCTATCTTCAGGTGAGCTAGGAGCAAGGTTTTTTTTTTTTTACTTTATTTAAAGGATCTTATTTTAATAACTCATGGTTAAGTGTAAGATTTGTTTTGAATCTGTTTGATATTAAATATTTAAAAATATGTATGTTGTTATTTTTATCTGAAGGCTAACCATTCACACCTTTTTTGCAGAATGTTTATGCACCAGATCCAGATCCAGAAATGAAGATTGAGAAGTACACAAGAACCTTTGAGCAGAATGAAGACTTGGGGCTGAATGACATGAAAACAGAAGGGTACGCAGAGAAAATGGCTTAAAGTTAGAGAAAAATGGAAATTATGTTATGACAAATTCTGTCAAAGCAATTATATAACATTGTTTAATTCGCTTTTACATTTATTGTAATATATCACGCAATAAGCACTTCTGAAAACCATTATGTCTTTTAAAGGCAGCGTTATGATTTGAAAAGGAAAAAAATATATATATTTTGGCTTGAATAAGTGCAAGGTGAAGAATTTCCTTGCTGTGTATGACAAAATGTTTAAGTTATAAGTTTTGGTCATTTTGATTATTGAGCTCTTGTGTTAATAACCAGTATTACAACAAAATTGTTACAAAGTTTTTGAAGTACTTAAACTACAGACACTTAGTAAAGTAGTCTTAAGCAAACTGGATGTGAATTCCTTGGACACATTTTCATGTAATTGGACTGACTTATAAAGGCTGTAATATAATAAGAGTTATGTTTGTACTATAAAACAGTATAGTATAAGTATAATGCTGAACTGTTTACACTTTGAGTTGAGTGAAATATCTAATTAAAAATGGCTTCAGCATTACATCAAACCCTAATGCAACTTATAATAAATTTTGTTTACATTATCAGGCTCTTTAGTGTTTATTTTGTTTTTCTAATTAGTTAATTATTCATTCTATAATATTGTTAATCCTGAATGATAAATGGCACCATTTGGTGGGTGTCAGAAAAATAGCAGTCAACAAAGCCATAGCACAGGCCAAAGGGGGGCCAATTTTAGACATTTTGGCCATAGCTCGTAAATCGTTTAACGTAGACTCAAAAACTTTACATCGTTGCAATCCTTGGGTCAGCACGAACAAAAGTGTATAATACTAGTTTTTCTGTAAAATTTACCTATATACCAAACCTACTTTTGCGAACTAGTCCTTGGTTTTCCCCTGATTGGAACCAAACCACTCTAGAAATATTCTCTGGACACTGAATATCAATAGTTATCAAAAAAAGTTGAAATTTCGATTTTTCCACGAAGGAGTCCGCCAAAAAGCGTCTATGCTAACGTTAACCTAATGTTAATTGAAGCAAAACTCTTGAACAGAATGAGACATCTTTACCCAACTACAGTAGCTACACGTGTATGAGCTCAATCTTCAGTCAAATAATAAAAAAAAATTGTGCAAGTATGCCACTTGGGGGCGCTATAATAACTAATTCAGCTATAACTAGGCAACCATTGGTCCTATCGGCTTGAAAATTGGTATGCAGCATCTTTGTCCAAAGTGGCATAAGTTTCTATAAGGACATTTGCATATCTCAAAAAAACATGGCCACTATTGGCCAAACAATTAAACAAGGTTAACGGAGCTCAATCGTAATGAAACTTGGTGGGCATGTTCGATTCATGGCCCTAAAAGTCTGTAAGAATTTTGAAAGAAATCAGCCGCTAGTTGGTGCTAACGAGTTTTTTGGATCTGTAACCATGTTGTTTCACATATCCACACAGTATGCATATCATTCAATAGATCTCTTCAAAATGCACAATTTTGCCTTAAGAATCATTGCTGTCAATCAAATCGTTCGTTAATTGTTCACAAATATATTCGCAAAGGGGCATGGCCAAATATACTCAACAGACTCTAAAACATAAACAAAAACTCAACTCAATTTTGATACTCGGTGAAAACATGAAAAATCTTAACAATCATCTAAGAATTCATGGAGATCGGACCATAGGTGGCACTATAACAGTAAAAATGGCCTCAAAATCACAAGATTTATATAGAAAATGACTTGATATTGTAGAACGTACATATATTCACACAAACACTAGATATCATATGAAAGATCTCCTCAATCTGAACAACTTTGTCTCTGGGACCATTGCTATCAATCATACTGTTCATTAAATAGTTGAGATTATTTTTAATAAAACTACATGAACTATTGAACTACTGTAGTCATGTTTTTTTTTTTTTACTCAAAATCAGTGCAGTACTATTCTCTAGACTCTAGGTCAAATATTATCAAAAAATGTTGACCATTTGAATTTGGGCATATGTTCTTCACATTGTGTTCTTTACATTGTGTATCTAAAGGCCTATAATCCTAAAAGGAAGCCCACAATGTTTCTCAAAACTGTGTAAAATGATGCATAATTTCATTCTAAATAAGTATGCAAAATATAAGAGAAATTGGGCAAAAAATAACACTGTAATAGTTATAAAGGTTAAACACAATGTTGTATGAGAAATTGCATTCATAACCACTTGATAGCAGCAAAAGACAACTAATGGTCTCATTAAATGCACTAAAACTGTACTGTTCATAGGTTTGATGGATTCATGCTTAGACATTATAAAATCACATTTAAAATGTAAAATCACATTTAGCCATAGCTTACTATATTGTTCATACAGACATTTTTACAATTATGCCAGATTATGATTACAGTGAAACCTGAAAATGACATATAAACTCATAAAAAGAGAAGGATTGCAGTAAGTATTGTCACCTATCATTAATGTCAAATATCTATATCTGCAACAAAATGTGTGTGCATGTATGTCTGTATATGTTTGTGTCTCTGCGTGTGTGTGTTTAAGCATGCTTATTGAGTATTAATATACTAATTTAATCATTTAATTTCAGTGTCTGTGTTTTACTGTCATCCATACATCTTAAATGCCTTAATGTGCTTGAACCCCGGTAATCGCTGCTTGCACCTATATTTATTGTTAGTTTTTTTTCTCTTTGCGTTCTCTTTGAATTTTGCTTTTAGGCACAATAATGGCTCATTTGTTCAGCATATTGGTTGTTTAAATTATGCAAATTTAATTGATTATGTGGCATGTCATGTGATGTCAGCATGGTGGTGGCCATAAGAGAGGGGACCCCTTCATGTGCACTTTAAATTGTCTAAATATTCAGTTCATAAAATTGCCATATTAATGCATTTCTATTTTTAGAGGAAGCTTAATGTTAAAAATACAAACTGTGCCTTAAATGTAGCACACTTCTAATTAGAGCTTCTCTTTTAGACAATTCAAGTCATGCAACTTAGAGAAAAAAACTATGAATCACGGGTTCTCTGTGCCCTCCACTGGCACTTAACATTTATTGAAACATAAGCACTTGAACAGCAGATAAAAGACATGACTTGCATGTAATTTAAAGCAGTGATAAATAAAATGTAACCAGCATTGGTCCATATACGATGGAATTCTAATGGACATTCGCCTCACAAATGGAGGTTTTTTTTCTCTTTCTCCGTAAGGATAGTCCACCGTGATGGCAGGTTAAATGTCCCAAAGCTATATATAGCCTTGTGATGGTGTAGATCTCATCCTGTGTGAGAGAGTACGTCTGTCCAAAAGAACAATTACCAACACCAAAAAAATAAATCAAAGTTTACAAGATGCAGCTGTCATCTTCATTAAAACATACACAATATAAGGTGAAGTAGGGAACGTAACATCACTTGGATTC
Source organism: Carassius carassius (assembly GCF_963082965.1). Taxonomy (NCBI): domain Eukaryota; kingdom Metazoa; phylum Chordata; class Actinopteri; order Cypriniformes; family Cyprinidae; genus Carassius; species Carassius carassius. The sequence goes on along the minus strand of NC_081803.1, from coordinate 12,886,019 downwards.
AAAGTAGCGGAGCTGCGTTCGTGTCATTGTCCAGGATCGCAAAGCCCCGTTACTTGCTCTTGGCTGGCTTCTCGGTTTTCTTGGGCAGCAGCACTGCCTGGATGTTTGGAAGCACTCCGCCCTGGGCGATGGTAACACCGCCTAAAAGCTTGTTGAGCTCTTCGTCGTTGCGGACAGCCAGCTGCAGGTGACGGGGGATGATTCTTGTTTTCTTGTTGTCTCGGGCGGCGTTTCCTGCTAGCTCGAGGATCTCAGCCGTTAGGTATTCCAGGACAGCGGCCAAATACACGGGGGCTCCTGCGCCTACGCGCTCGGCGTAATTTCCCTTGCGTAATAATCTGTGTACACGTCCGACTGGAAACTGAAGTCCAGCTCTGGATGAACGAGACTTGGCTTTTGCGCGGGCCTTCCCACCGGTTTTACCTCTTCCAGACATGTTTTGACAACAAAGGAACCGCCTGTTTAGAGAGTAGTGTCCCGTTTAACGTGGCTGGTCCAATGTACTTTCGTTTATGATGTAAGCAGGGATTGGTATTTATACCCGGACGTGTGCTCTGACTGGATGGTTTCACTCTAAAACAACCAACCAATCGCCGCTTGAATTTCAGTCCATGACGTTGGAAAGTCATCCTATCAAAACCGAGACTTTGCTCGCTCTAATTTGCATACCGACTCTATAAATAACGGGCAAAATTGTGCGCAGCAGGTTAACGATCCTGTGACAGTTGAGCTTTTGTGAAAATCCGACACAATGCCTGAACCTGCGAAATCAGCTCCCGCTCCCAAAAAGGGGTCTAAAAAAGCTGTCACCAAGACCCAGAAGAAGGGGGATAAGAAAAGGCGTAAGACCAGAAAAGAGAGTTATGCCATTTACGTGTACAAAGTACTGAAACAAGTGCACCCGGACACTGGTATCTCCTCAAAGGCGATGGGCATTATGAACTCGTTCGTTAACGACATCTTCGAGCGCATCGCGGGAGAAGCCTCGCGCCTGGCGCATTACAACAAGCGCTCCACTATCACATCCCGGGAGATCCAGACGGCCGTGCGCCTGCTCCTGCCGGGAGAGCTGGCCAAACACGCCGTGTCCGAGGGCACAAAGGCCGTGACCAAATACACCAGCTCCAAGTGAAAGTGTAACGTTACAAACAAGACGGACTGGACTCTATCCCTAATGATGGAAGACGAAACCATCCACTGTTGTTTGATATCCGCACGAGGGACCCTGATACATCTTGAGCAAAAGCAGCTCTTGAAGAGCAAACACAGTGATTTCCATATGTAACACCAACATTCACCTGAGGTGTTCCTGTTAGATCGTATTTGCACGGCTGAACACTTGTACTGTACTATCATGGCATATGGTCGTCATTTGTGAGCTCATGTGGCTGTAAACTCAAGTTACTGGAGGAAAACACTGTGGCTTTGGTTTTTATTCATTTCTTGTTGACAAAAATGGCTGTACTGTATTCATACTGAAAAAAAAGTCTTATGCCCGAATGTGTCTTCATAATGAACCTGTCATTGACCACAAATAAATACACTGGTTAATGGTAACTACAAACAGATTTGAGAGTTTCCCTGCCTTGTAATGTGTAGCTTATTACTATGACATAAATGACGCCTGCCGCGAACGAAAGTGGCGACATAAAGCCGAATATTTATAGAAAGGTACTTTTATTACAGTATTATTTATTCGAAGTATGCTTTCGTTAGATGCGTTTTTAAACGACGTTGCCGGATCTACGAATGTTTACACGTGCACTGCTGGGCTCTCGAGCAGAACTCGCCAGAGGAGGTAACCATAGCAACAGGAACGAAGGCTGCACGATTATTGGAGGATAAATGAACAAAACAAACACTCAGTATTCATGACTTCATTATAGATTTACCAATCAAACATAAAATAAAACAATAGTGTTTCATTTAAAACGTCTTTACAGATTAGTGCAGGTAATTCACCGAACACTGTATTAAATTAACATTTTCAATATGAATTTATTTATGTGTACTACATTTAGTCTTCATGAAATAGTCTCTGCCAAAACAACACCGCTTAATAATGCTCCTCTGATCCACCTTTGAATTAGGGACTGAGGTGGGTCTGTGCTGGCATACTTGAGTGTTATTGTGTTTTTACAAACAACTTTACACACACAGAGACACTTCAGAGCAGATTTAACTCAGAAAACTTATGAAAATGAACCATGGCTTTACTACAGTTAAAACCAAAAACCATGGTTACTAAACATGGTAAACACAAATTAACCATGGTATTTGTAGTAAAACAGTGGTTATACAAACAGTAATCAGTACACCAAAAAACATGGTTACCATAAAACCACGGTAAATTTTTAGTAAGGGATGACTTTAAAACAGATTACTTAAAAGTAATGAAGAATTCTCTGGTTACTTATTGTATGATTTGTTTCCTGTGATTTCACCCAGCTTGTGTTACTGGGACATATAATAGAGGGAGATGATTGGATCATGACGTCCCTGCAGGCAGACAGAGAGAATAAGGCAACATGACAATGTTGTGACATTTGGCCTTGAATGAATGCATATGGTGCACATCAAGTAATCAAGTATATACAAATGGGTAAATTACTCGAGGAATATAATAACCTATGGATATTTTCATGATATTATTTATCAAATGACAATTCAGTGAATCTGAATAGATGAGTGAATAGATTGGTGGTTTACCACAGCATTAAACGAGGTCCTGCAGATGTAGGATATTTATGCATCACTCTTATATATATATATATATATATATATATATATATATATATTGAATTAGGGCCCAGGTTGGCTGGTCCAGAGGTTTAGAAATTAACCAGTTTGAGTAAGGAACCAGATGGACAGTGTCTTAGAAGGTCATGATCGTTGTTCCTTTCCCGTGTAGTTTTAAGAGGGGCTCTCTTTGTTGAAATAATGCTCTGATGATGACATGCTTTGTCTGAAAGGGTGTGATATCTAATTCTAGAAAACGATGAGGTGACGAGATCTTTTCTCACGAAGACTGCATACCTGAAACCACATAAACTAAAAACGTATATTATGTGCGTGTATTTTATGAAAAACCATATGAATAGTTTAGACAACTTATACTGCTTTTATTGTCGGTTTTAGGAAGGTATTATGATGCTCTTTGTTTCTTTCAATACATAAAATATAATAGTTCAGAGCTCTGAAATTGCAATACAGGTTATTTAATTTTTGGACCGGATTTCATCGTCCTTTTGAGAAAAGAAGATGTGTATAATTATTCTCAACCAGTTATTTACTGTATTACTATTTTGTTCTATAATAAAAATAAATCATTTAATTTTATTATAGAAATGTAATTTATAACAAGGCATTTTCTTCAACAAATGAACCATAAATCTGTTAGAATAGACTTTATTAGTGTGACATAATGTAGAATAGACCATGTGTTTCATTAAGTCCTGTTTTATAACTTGACCATCTTTAGTCTTCAAGAGGACATATTTGTTACTTATTGCTTTGTTATAATGACACAGTTAAGTGCAGCCTGATACACAGTGATATAATGCATTTATAGAATATAACTCTATGCAAAAGCCATGTTAATGCTATATGAGCAGCAAGATCTCCTAGTATTCCAGACATGTTACTTGACACTGAACTTACAATGATCTTCTTAAAACTCCTCGTGTTCCTCCTCTGGAGTCTCTTTTTTTCTCATAATCCCGTTGTGTTTCTGGTGCCCTCCCTCACAGCTAGAAAGGAGCCAGTATAAATAGATATATCATCATAAACACAGAGAGACAGACAGCAAAAAGAGAGAAGGTGACCAAGGTAATACATACATCTTTATGATTTAAGTTCTAGTCTGAATTTAAGTCCTAATATTGATGCTATTTATTTTGTATGTTTATTTAAGTTTTTGTTTATTTTCAAATTGTGTAAAATTAGATTTAGTTACGTATTTGCATTTCTTCCACTGACAGATTTTAAGGTACATTAATAATTTAGTATAACATTTTTGAAGTTCACTGATCTCTGATTTGGTTAATGGTCACATAACATGTAGGTAAACAAATTATTATTATTATTTTGTTTGTGTTTTATCTTGATTGTTGTTATATTTAAATGATTTATTTTAATTTTTATATTTTTATAATTTAATTATTCGCTTTTAATTAAACTCACAAACCCCCCGTAGTTCCTTTACCATTCCCAGTTTAAGAAATCTTGACGTAATGTTTAGTGCCCATCATAATGTAAATAACAAGAAATGTAATATATATATATATTGCATATTTATATCAATATGTACAAGATTATCATATTTAAATCAATATGATAAACGAGGAATATATTACATAGGGTGACTTTTTTTCTAATACTTTATATGTATTTTTATGTTGTTTAAAACAGGAGTCAGATGTCCTTTGTTAGTGCTCGCCTTCATCAAAATCTAAAAACGTGTGACCAGTGCCATTTGAATTGAATTGCTGCATTCAGTGCTTGTTGGTGAAACCTGAACACAGAACAGAAAGCCTGCGTGATCAGATTGTAAGTAGGTGTTTTTGCTTTTAAATGTGTTTTTGAGTGAATCAAGGTCAAGGTGATAATGTGATGATGTGTGGGATTTTCCCTGCAGCCAGAGCATCATGTGGCCGTTCCTCCTAGTGTGTCAGCTCGTCCTGATTCTCCAGTCAGAGGCTCAGAGTCCCTGCCTCACCCACCCAACATTCAGAGACCCGGGTCAGTCAACGCATTCATATGTCCTCTCCTCTTCTCCTCTTCCTCTTTATACATCCTTAATTCACTCTTCAGGATCTCACCTTTCATTTCCTTTGGAACCACAAAGGAAGCCAAGACCGCCCAGCAATTTGAGGAGTGTGTTTTCTTTAACATGAAGTATTATTTTAATGATGTGTCCTCCTTTTAGTTATGGTTCATGTGGTTTTAAATGTCCTAGCAGCATAAAAAGAGCATCATATATTTCCATACCAAAGATTTACAAGCAATAAACTTCATAAGAGGTTACTGTGACAACTGTTTTATTTATTTATTTGTATTTTTTTTACAGACAGCTCTGATATCACAGTTGTGTGTGGCACAAACAGGATGGATTTGCTGATTTTGCTGTGCCCCATGTACTTCTATGGATACAATGAATCGACGGTGGCTCTTAATGGTCAGTTCGGCAAACCTGAGTGCAGAGGAACCGCTGACTGGACCGTCGACCCACCTGTTGTGAAATTCCAGTTCTACATAACTGAACCGTACATATCTGTCTGCTCCAATAAGCTGACGGTATGAGACATTTTACAGCAAATGTAATAAAAATAATAGGTGTCATAATAAATCATAATACTTTTATACAATAATACATTACACACACACACACACACACACACACACATACATACATACATACATACATACATAGAAGGCTATTTTCATATTTAAAAGGTTAAATGTTATTGTCTATCTATATTTGGGAAATTACTATTAATTGCATATGTTGTTAAATTAATTACTTTTATGCTTTTTATAGTCTGTTTTCCTTTTATTCTGACCTGGAAAAAATAAAAAAAAATACTTAAGATATACTTAATTAGTCAATCCCAACCCAATTTCTGTTGCAGTAAATGTTTTGGTTTATCTGAAGTTGCCTTGCAGTATATATGTTTCTTTGATATTCTAAAGGTGTATATCTCTTGTAATCTAACAGATCACCCAAGAGATTGGATCTGGGCTGTTCTCAGACTTCTCTAGTGTTCAGTCTGTGAACATCTCTGGAGCGGTCAATACTCAGGAGTTGAATGCTGGAACCATCACCTACAAGCAGGAGATGAAATACCTCTTTTCCTGTAGATACCCACTGCAGTACTTGGTCAACAACACGGAGATCAGTGTGTGAGTGGAGTGAACATGAACAGTGAGGTCCAACAGTCTGAGACCGCACTAAAAAACCTGGGATTCATGGTTCAAAAAAACAAAAAAAAAACAAAGTCATATTAAACAATGAAATGAAGAATAAAAGTTCACTAATCAAATAAGCAACTTTGTGACCATCTGAATGTTGTACAAAAGGTCAGATGTTCTTCCGTGCATCAAACAAAAATACTAATTTTATGAATTTGTAATGCAGAAAAATGTATTAGAAAAATGCTAAATAAAAGTGTTTTCAGTGATCTCAGACTTTTGGCTTCCGCTGTATGTCTTGATATGTGAAATGTGTTCAGTCTAAATGAATTACGAATCATTCACACACAAACCTGTGTTGTTCTGCAGATCTGGAGTGAGTTTGGCAATTAAAGACAATAATGGTAGTTTCATCAGCACTCTGAGAATGGTTCTTTTTGAGGTATCAAATGTTCCTTTGGCTCTGTTTCGCAAAACACATTATTGACAATAACATAAGGGAGTTATTGAAACTGGCCAGCTGCATGTGTTCATAACTGTCTTTCTGCACTGACTCAAAGGACTACACATATACAACTCGTCTCTTCATGCCTCCAACGGGTCTCATGCTGAAAACCAGGGTTTTTGTGGAAGTCCGAGCAACTAATCTCACAGAGAGGTACTTTGAGACTATTATGAATTATGTTATTTATCATAAGGTGGCCTATGATATGATGCAAATTATTATTAAGCTGATATATCACTTTGTTAATTTAATTCTCCCCATAAAGGTTCAACGTTCTGTTGGATCGATGCTATACAACCACAAGTCCTTACCCAGGAAACAACACATCATTTGACCTGTTTGTCGGGTATGTGTGAAAACATAAATCTTTGTCTCAGTTTCACTGTTGTACTAATATTTCACTTTTAATATTGAAACCACATCTTTTTGAATTTGATCTGAACTTTAGTAAAGATGATTGCTAGAGGACGATTCAAATACAAATATGCATCTAAAAGTGATTCCACAGTTCCGTTATATCCAGGGTGTACATACAAACTGATTGCAAATTACAAGACGAAAATTATAGTTAATATAACATAATCTATTGCATGAAACATTTTAGGCGTTGCAATTTGACAGCATATAAAAAAAGTAATATTAAAAAATGAATATAGAAAAATATATTAATATATATTCTATATTAATATAGAAAATATTTTACATTGTTGTATGTTGTTATGTATTGAATATTGATGAATACATTTGTATTGAAACAATAGAAACTGTAGTCTGAAGATAAGTGTTTTATATAATTAAGCGCTTAATTTTTGGAATCTGATTGCGTAATCCAGATCTGTTACTACCCAGCATCCTCTGTCATTCTCAGATGCAACCTTGATCCACAAACCATAATGGGTGTGAATGGAGAACAGCAGGTGGCACGCTTCTCGTTCGAGACTTTTCGCTTTGTGGAGCACAGAAACAGGACGGTGTCCACCTTTTATCTGCACTGTGCCACCAGGCTCTGCGAGAGCTCTTTCTGTAGATCCTTACGACAGGTATAAACACAACCGTATATGTAACATGGCTAATAAAAACCTCAATATATACTTCACAAGAGGGCCACATACACCATCATCTAACTGAAGTGTATTTAAATGCATTTTATGATACATGCATTAGAATTGCACAACTTCCGGAAGGAAGCGGAGGGCCGTCCAGTCAGCTCAGGGAACCTCTGTGAGTGATGTTGCCACAGTGATCTCTGGGCCAATCATCACCAAAGTGGACGGTAAGAGCAACCAGCTGTTTGAGAGAAATCATTCAAATGTGCATGAAACAGGGTTTCTGCTGGTCTTAAAAAGTCTTAATTCACCCTTCCACAGAAAGTCTTAAAAAGCTCTTAAATGACAGCGGAAAGACTTCATCTCATAAATGCCATGCATGCACTTGAAAAACAAAACAAAAAACCTTCTTCAGATTTTTTTGTATTTCCAATACAAATATCTAAACATAAACAAGATACATTTACTTGAGATGCAAAATACATTGCAAAATGATTTTTAGACAAAAATACTGTTGATGAATTATTTTATTATTTTTCATTTTATGGTCAGAAGGTACAGTAATTTTAAGTTATTTCCATTATTATGGTGGTTGGGAGCAGAAATATTCAAACAATAAGGTGTTTTAATTTTCATTTATTTTTTTTTGTAAAATTAGAAGTGATGAGACCACAGGGACCTATTTTGGTTTAATTAATTCATTAAACTTTACCTTCATTAAACCTGCAGAACCCCTGATAAATAAACTTTACAGATGTTCTAATATCATTTGCACATGTATTATTTCTTTAAGTATATTAACTTATTACAATGCAGTGTGTTTGAACTCATGTGAAGTTTTTTTCTTTTTATAATCCCATAGAACCGTTTGCACCTGTTGCTACAGGTATGCACTTGTTTTCTGTTCTTTAAATGTGAATGAGATATCTTCTAAACGGGTTGTCATCCATTTCCTTTTTTAATGGGTCAATTTGGCGTGTCTGTGTTTGCACAGTGTCTAAGAAACTGAAGCAGGATGAGGTGGTGGTGGGCGTCTCTGTGGCAGCAGGGGTATTCGGAGGCCTGTGCGTCATCATGCTGGCTGCGCTCATCTACAAGATCCGCAAGGACAAGTTCAATGCAGACAAATCAAGCTTCTTCCACTGACAGCTCTCAAACATCCCATTCTTCTTCACTGAGATGGTTCTCTCATCACCATGAAAGTTGTTCTCATAGACAGGGCTTCTGCATTTAGACCTGTAGTTTGGTTGAGCCCAAGGTTTACAGGACAGCAATGGGATGATGAGTAGATGATGCCATAAAATGTCACAAAACCAGTTATAAATAGGTCTGTGCCTTACAGTAATACAGTCTACTGAATGGATTCGATTCAACAATTATTTGCATGCCAACATACATTATGATTTTAACTATATTTCATTTATATAGCTGCATTTTTGGTTTTCTGTAACAGGGCACTCTTGTAAAAAGTATTTCGCTATTGTAATTTCACGAACAATTAAAGCAACACTAAGAAATATTAATTTATGGTTGTAAACTAGACTTAATGGATTGGTGTTTGTTATGAAATTATATATATTTTAACATTTTGATTTTATTTTTGTTTTATTTAAAAACACTAAATTAAATCCAGAAATTATATTAAATACAGTAAAATAAAGTAACTTTATTCTAACCAAAATGCGCAAAGAAAAAAAAACTAAACAGAGACTATTAACGGTTTACAAACAATCTTTTCCCATTTCCACATTTTTCTCTCCACACAGACTTGCACATGAAAACAAGTAAAAGACAAAACCAGTAAAGGAAAAAAAAAAAAAAAACCTTTGTGTGAAAATCTTTTGATGTCAGTGCAGTGCATACTAATCATACTGAAGTCCATAAATACAGATGTTTAACACAGAAGATGCTCACAGATACAAACAGATGTTTTGGTAATAGAAAAAGGTGAACCAGAAAAAAAAAAAAACTGAAGATTTTGACAAGATGTGACAAACTGCTAAGCAACTATTCAGCAGGAACTTCACATTTCCTTAATATACATTTCTGGACGCAAAGCAAAGTTGTCTAGAGTCAGAGGACATGAAATAAACAACCATTTCAAAATGATCTGCATTTACACACACAAAGGACAGCAGCATGTTTGCTTTAGTCAAGCATGCCATTTAGATTTCCTTGTGACTCAAACAGACAGATATCATATTTCTGAGGGAGAAGATCATTCATTTATGGATTAAGAAGCAAAATTAAACAAATGGAAAAAGCACAAAGCTTTAAGTTGGGATTGGTATTCTCATTTGGCTCAGGGTCACTGAACTAAAACTACTGAAATATGTCAAAATGTTCCAATTTGCTGAGGGGGCCAGGGATTTTTTTTTTTAACCACTTAGAGTCAATAAATATAACAAAATAACTTTAAAGAATTCCAGATGTTATAATTCATCCCCTATGTGTTTTTCAGATTTACTGCTCTCTGTTGATTCTGCAAAAAACCAAACATATTACATGTATTTATATAAAGCCATTCAATTAATAGATTCTGTTATTTTTGATCACAGAGCATGTTGAAATGACTTTACATCCACACTGATTTCTGGACGATTTGTCGATTGTGAATTACCTGTATCCGTATTTTCTGCTGGATTTAGTTCAAGTATGGTTTCTTCTTTTTCTTCAGCAGTTGGAGGCTCCTCTGCCGGCTTCACCTCTTTAGCTAAAAGCACAATTCAAATAGCAGATTTACTGCATATCAACAGGAAAAGTAACTAAAGGAAGAGTTGTAAAATCTATATTAGGGGTCTACTGATTTGATACAATAAAATTATGCTAAGGTTAAATCAATAAATCACTGTCTCACCATCATCGCTCTTGGGGGGTATAACCTTCTCTGCATCTTCTGTGCTGTTAGCGGTGTCGTTAGCTTTGCTGTTCTCTGTGGAGGTGGCGTTCTTGTCTTTAGCCTTATCTTTAGGCTTTGGTTTGGCAAACTTTGCTTTGTTCAGCAGGTAGTTGACCTCCCTTTCCAAGAGGGAACGCTTCGCTTCAATGTCCTTCGAGAGCAGAACCGGTTTCTCTGTTGGGGACAGTTTTTCTTGTTCAGCAACAGTCTCATTCTTCCAAGTCTGCAATAAAAAAAAAAAAAAAAAACATAAAATGAAGAGAGAAATCAAAAGAGATTACGGTGTAGAATTGATGAGGAAGGATGAAAGAAATCTGAATGTGGGTTAAGAAATGCAATGCATACCATTGATTCATTGATGACCCTCTCTAGCATCTTCAGTTCAACCTCCGTGAAGATCTGGTCTGCCTCAGGAATCAGTCTAACACTCCTATGAACAACATCCCATGGAAGTTACAAGAGATGAGAGGACCAAGACAAAAATCAATTCATTTAAAAATAAAATGGGCCTAATACATATATTTTTTTTATGAATATGAAATTAAATAAAAAGGCAATGAAATGTATAAATGTATTAAATATTTACATTTTTATTAATATTTAAATTTTTTTAGAAATGTAGTTTTGTAAGAACTATTTGAAAATGTTTTTAGATCCATTTTTGTTTATTTAAAAATAAAAAGTAATAAAGGTAATAAAATGTATAAAAAATGTATTAAATATTTTTATAAATGAAATATAATAAAAATGTGATAAAATATATTTAATGAAATTTGTATTTAAAATACAAGTATTAAATTAATAAATGTATTACAATATTTTTACAGACTTATAAGTTTAAAACTATTAATTAATGTATACATTAAATAGTTGTAAATTCTATTTTTATACATTAATTTATTTATTAAAGGGATGGTTCACTTTCAAATTAAATTTTGATAAGTTTTAGCTCAAGGGCATCCAAGATGTAGGTTTATTTGTTTCCGCAGTATTTTCCATTTTGATATTTTTAGGTCAAACTGTTCTTGTCTGTGACTCATATAATGGAGGTCTATGGTCACCACCTCAAAGAGCATGCACAGAGGAGTCCAAATTAAACAATTCCCCATCGTAAGTACACATTGATGACCTTAGACACGAAACGAGCGGTTTGTGTAAGAAAACGAACAGTATTTATATCGTTTTTACCTCTTGCACACAACCACGTCCAACTGATCTGAGTTCGCGAGTGCTTCCTGATGTGACGTGCGCGCTCTGGCTTAGTCTGCGCAAGCGCGGAAAGCGCCGAAAGTGATCTCTCGCGCATGAACGTCACTCATTGTTTACACTTACTGTCTATGGTTTACACAGAGATTTCGGAAGTGTTACCTTTCACTGTGAAGATCTAAACATTAACACGTACAGGAAATTGCAATGGAAGACGATTTCAATACATCCATAGACAACGTTTAATTTTTTTCACAACCATATTTATTTGAACCAGAATACACAGATCAAGTACTCAGGAGCGATCTGCTGCAGCAGCACGTCTTCAAGCCTCAGAGAGATAGAGATCTCTTCAAAATTGGTGGTGTTTCAGTGCAAGTGTTGTGAGATGCCAACAGAAGTGGAGAGCATATGTTGTCATGAGTGGAACAACTACAAGACGAGGACATTGACAGTATCGCATCACACACCTGCCTGACTGAAGTTCCTGAGTTTTCTCCACTGTTGAAACGCAGCGTTTTGCACGTTGTCTTTAGTTTGCCACGTATAAACTGGAGGCGACGTCCAATGAGTGAGTAATGTCTTGTATTTTTATTATCGCAACGATTATAGGGTGCATTATAAACAAATTAATTACAATTACTGCATTATATTTCAGACAGTGCCTATTGGTGGTGTATCGTGTGGTAAACCGTAAACAATGAGTGACGTTCATGCGCGAGAGATCACTTTCGGCGCTTTCCACGCTTGCGCAGACTAAGCCAGAGCGCGCGCACGTCACATCAGGAAGCACTCGCGAACTCAGATCAGTTGGACGTGGTTGTGTACAAGAGGTAAAAACAATATAAATACTGTTCGTTTTCTTACACAAACCGCTCGTTTTGTGTCTTAGGTCATCAATGTGTACTTACGATGGGGAATTGTTTAATTTGGACTCCTCTGTGCATGCTCTTTAGTCTTTGAGGTGGTGACCATAGACCTCCATTATATGAGTCACAGACAAGAACGGTTTGACCTAAAAATATCAAAATGGGAAATACTGAGGAAACAAAGAAACCTACATATTGGATGTCTTTGAGGTAAGCTAAAACATACAAAAAATTTTTTGAAAGTGAACTCTCTCTTTAAGAGAGAAAGAAAAAGAAAATGGGATGAAGTCATGATGCAGCTCTCACTCACTTGAGGAAGATGGTGGAGTGGTTGAGCATGCTGTCGAGAGCTGCCAGTCTGTCAGGCCATTTCCTCCTCTCCTCCACTCTGAAGAACATGGCTTTACAAAGTTTTTTTAGTTCAGACAGCTTCTCCTTCAGCTCCTTAGTGCCAGCAGTGTATCCCTCCTCATCCATCCAGCTAGAAGCCTCGCTCAGCTTTCCTGTGATCTGCTCTTTCTCCTCCTCATTCACAACAGCCAGATACTCATCCTGATACATCTTATCCTAGACAGAGAGAAGGAAAAAATGTGTTGTACATTCAAAAGAATAGTTGGCCTAAAAAAAAAAAAATCCATCATCATTCAGCCTTACGTCCACTAAAGATTTCACCTAAAGCTCTGCAAATAAAGCTTTTTAGGCTTCTTTGTCACACCACTGGATCTATGAGTCACTGCTCAAGCACTGTAGAGAGCTTCATTATACCTGCGTCTCAAAGATAAAAGCCTCCAGGCTGTTCAGGGTCTTTTCTCTTTCCTGTTTCTCCAGATCGCGGTCAGTGAGATCCTGCAGCCTGATATGAGGGAGGAACACATGGGAATTCTTTAGAGATTCTTCAGGTTCTATAAAGTGTCTGTCCCATTTCCCACTATCAGTTAATTCATTCTCCACGTTAATTACTTCTGTGAAGCAAGAGACACTTACTTCTTTTTGGACACTTCCATGTCCTCTGTGCTGGGATCGAGAACATCGTTCACCTCAAGCTCCACTGTGATGTCTTCTGAGATTTTGCTCTTTTTCTGTATTTTGGATTTCTTTTCCGCCTCGGTCTCCTCTGCTTTCTCAGCATCTGATTTCTCTTCAGTCTTTTCGGCTTCGGTCTCTCCCTGTGTGATGGAGGTGAGAGTTCAATTCTAGACAGATTCCAGAACTAAATCAAATGGAGTAACTCGAGAGTGGCTGGTAACTTTATATGAAACTGCAATATAATAATACATGGTTCAAATTGCAATTTAAGAATTATAGTCTGACCCTTGCTGACGTAAGTGATGAGTAATTCACATGTTCACGTTTTTGTAACAGGTACAATTTTACAGAGGGGCAGAAACTTGTATATGGTGTCGGTAACAATACAACGCAGTTTGTCACTACAATTAAACCTAGACGTTTGTCTCCCATTTGAAAGTCCATGACTGACTGGAAGGTTAAAAAATATATATAAATTTGATTTTGCCCCCGTAATTTTTTTTTAGCAAAAAAAAAAAAACACTTTAAATAAAACTTTATATCTTAAAAATATTTAAATGTCCTGATATTCCCAGGACCATGGGAACCCTGTCATTAATAGTCAAGGTGAAAAAAGCTAATTACAGTAAAACCCTAACTCTCAAAATTAAAATAACTGCTTAGTATTATTTATAATAAATAATGCAAAATACAATTTGGTCAGTAAGAAAGAACTACTACTAAAAAGAATCATTTGTATTCTTGATCAACATATTAGATATTACAGTATACTGAAATAAATTATTACAAGATAACGAATAAATAAAAGAATCTACGTTACGTAATAATCTACAAGAAACTCTAGTCAGGTGTTTGGCACGGCACATTGTATAATAAAACATGAGAAGTCAAAAGTCCCTCCTGAGAATAACAGGTCGGAACTAGTGAATTAGAGTCTCATGAAAGCCCAGAGGTTCTATAATCATTCTGCACCTCTCCAGAAATGTGATTAACTGGGAATCATCTCACCTGAGTTTCCGCTTTATCTTCTTTGTCATCTTTTTTCTCCTCTGCCTGAGGCTCTCCCTCTTTTCCCTCCTCGGATTTCTCCGGGGCAGACTCTTCCTGTTTCTCTGACTGGTCTTGGTCTTTTCCAGCCTCTGGAATCACTTCTTCTTCATCCTGAACCGTTATATAAAAAAAAAAAAAAAAAAAAAAAAAAAAGTCAAAAACAATAAAAAAAAAAAAAAAAAAAAAAAAGAAAAAAAAAAAAGTAAATTTAAATGTCTGTCAAAGTCATTAAGCAGAATTACCGTAACTGGTTCAGTCACATTTGCATTTTGCTCTGAGATGCCACCACCAAACAGGCTGGAAATGGTGTTTCCAAGTTCTGTGTAGACATGCACACACATTATATTATAAAAAAATATAATATATAAATATTTTAAAAAAATGTATGTGTGTGTGTTAGGGATGTAACGATTAACCGCGAACTGGTTGAAAATCGCTAAAAATATGTGACGATTCAAAATCGGTTGAGATGCAAAAACAAAATCGCGATTCAATTATGGGAAGGAGTTTATATGAATATATGTCTGAGGGAAGCTTTCTGTCTTCAGAAAAGTTTAGATGGTATTTTCTTTATAATGCATATTAAGTTCATAAGTGCAGGGCTGCTTTGTTTACAGCGGAAACCCAGGAAACGCTTTAAGTGCCATCTGCTGGCAGAGATTGAATCTGCATCTCGTTCAGCCAGTCTGATATGTCCGTTTCATTCAGATATTTTTTTGTATAGTTTCACACTTGCTACAAATTTTGAAATTATACAATCTAATTTAGATTAAAAACTGCTCATGTTGCATGTATGCAGCATCTTTGTTTGGATCATGATTAAAATGCAATGTCGCCTCTCATTTTAAATGGAAAGAGCACAGGCGAGATTTATAGATTTGATTTGGGGGTAGTTTTAAAATTTCAGTTTAGTTGTTATTTACATTTACATTTTATTTAGCTGACGCTTTTATCCAAAGTGACAATAGAAGCAATCAAACCCAGCAAAAGAGCAATAATATGGAAGTGCTATATTATTATATTATAGTGTTATATTTAAATTTCACACAGAAATGTGCAGCATTTTGTCCAAGCAATAATAAAAAATTATATTTTATTGATAATTTGTCTTAAATCTCATTGTTAGAAAATTACAGGAATTGAATCGTTAGTTGAGTGAATCGTTACATCCCTTATATGCGTGTATGCAAGTACAAAATACTTAAGCATTTCCAAAACTAACTTGTGAGTGTGGACTCCTCTTTCTCCTCCACAACGGTCTCAAACACTGACTCCACCTAAAAAGTTAAGAATTCAGTTTTTCCGCCTTAAACTGGAATAGTAAAACTTCATAGTGATATAGTTGGAAAATGTACTAATGTCACGATTCATTATAAACTAAAATCCAGTACTAACCCGGTCCAGATTTAGCACTCCACTTTCATCCATGTTGAAATGGGCCTTGATGCCCTTAGATTCAGCATCTGAATGTTTCTTGAAGCTGCTGCCCACTCCAGACAGTTTTACAGTTGTCAGATTCTGAGATCCAAACACTCTGAGAAAGAAAGAAAGATCGGTTTGATATTATCTTGATTACGTTCTGATATTTGTGAAAAGTGTAAACAAATAAAACAGAACATAAATCAAACTTGGTCACTTACTTCAGGTCCTGTTCACTGAGGAAGCTGAGGTCTCCATAATTGATGTTGAAGACAAAGTCATCCGTGTAACGATTAAAGGTGATAACTTTCCTCTGGGGATACGGGGCCATTCTCTGAAACAGGATGCGCTTGTTGTGCTTCACAGTCTTCATGCCATCCTCTTCCTCCGTCTCACGACTGAACTCGACCTAATGAAGGTGATAGAAAACATCTGAGAACTTCTTAAGCACTGTCGTATGACCATTAAACATGCAGATTAATTGTCTGTTAATTAAACATTTGTGTTCTTGGTAAGGATGGAGTTAAAACTTAATACAAATCCAATTCTTGAAAAGAGCACAAGGTCTTTGTCTTGACCCTCTCACCTGTATGGGAAACAAAGCTGCATCTCTGACCAAGAAAGGCTTGACTTTAAAGGCTTTGCTGAGCGCAGCGGCCTGATAGACGGCACCCATCGCTGCAGCTTCATCTGCATTAATATTCTTGCTCAGTTCCTCTCTGGAGACATGTGAAACCAATAAATTATTTGAAATTGTACCAATTTCAGAACATCTGTTCACTTGTTAATTAATGCGAATTGTATGAGATGTTGGAATTGCATTAGATGTTCTTTGAATGTTTCTGATTTTGTTCAAAGGAGGAACCAAACCTAAACTACTACTAGTCAAGGGGGGCAAGCCAAGATTTGTCTGGTTTGCACATCCCAGTTTGCCCCTGCTGATTGAGGTTGTAATTACACCACTCGGTTCCTAAAAAGCATCTTTTCCCATTGACAGCCAATCAGAAGTATCTACTATAGGTTAAACATTAATTTTTTTTAAGGCAAAAAAAAACAACAACAACATACTTTCCCACAGCTTTAAGAAGCACATCCTGCACTTTGGGCACCCTGGTGGATCCTCCAACCAAAATAACCTGTTCAATCTCATCCTGTTGGACAACAAAGGTATTTCAGATTATTTCTAAATCATAGTTATTTAGACAACCTGTATAAAGCAGATGCCATACAATTTAGCTCCTCACCATACTCATTTCAGCAGCAGCTAAAGCTTCTTTTACAGGCCCTGGCACTCTGTCAAACAGATTCTCGCAGAGGGCCTCAAACTCAGAGCGAGTCACTTTTGCCTTGAAGTCCATGTCATCCATCAGACCTTCAATCTGGAGAAAAAGAACGTCAACAGGTCACGAAAACCACCCAGACTTGGTTGAAGAAGACAATCAAATGAAATGCCACAGCACAGATTACTTAACTCGGAGTGTATCATTCTAGAGTTGTTTTTGAGTTTACACATAATGAAGGTCTAACAAATCTCACCCAGTCAAGGAAAGACATTTGATAACATCCATCTAATCAAGGCCATCCAGTGTGGGCAAATATTATGTTCTGAATAAAACTAACTAAATACAGTGTGGTCATTATGTCTTAAAACATAATAAAAAATTTACCTTTGCATTTTTCTATTTCAATATTTTCAAATTACAAATTAAATCATCACAATTTGAGTGACAGTCAAATTGAAAAATGAATATATGAAGCTGAAAATGTCTTATTTAAATCTTATTAAATGGAAAGCATCGGGTTTGTCCCTCTTTTTCCATTTTAAATGAAAGCAACACTCAAGCTGCATGACCTCCACAAGAGCAAAATTTGAGAATTATACAAAGCATCTCGTGCTTCAGTGGAAGCAAGAACAAGAATGTCTGATAAGCTCACAAATTTACTTACATTTGAATAGTGACCTAGAAATTTCTACTGATCATTTCACACATTTAAAGTCACAATGAAGGGGAAGCAGAGACAGATTTTCTTTTGAATTGTGACACATCTGAGTGAAATTACTTGTCAAAATAAATAAAAGTTGGCAAATCTGTTCTATACATTGGTTTGTTCATTTAATTTTTGGCACGGAACTCAAAAACTGTGACAGATCAAAAAGTGATTTTGCAGTTGATTGTATGAAAGTGTGTGGGGGGGGGGGGGGTTAAGTCTGGTGTATGATGAAATATGTATCTCTGGTGCACCAGAGAAGTCTGTTGTTTCACCAGAATATGGAGTTATGATATTATCATTTAAAAATGAGAACATATTTTGAGGAAACATATGGATGGATGAATGGCTCACAATAATAGTATGCATTCTGAATATCGATTTCAAGCTAATTTATTTTGACTTAATTTTAGCAAACTGATAAAACTGTATTTTGACCAACTAAGATAATTATTTGAGTTTGAGATACCTGTGCCGTATGTTCAGCATTGGCACTGAGCACAGTCTTCAGTCTCTGAGCCTCTTTAAGGAGCTTGGCCATGGCACGCAGATTCTCCCTCACGTCCTTCTTTGATTTCTTCTGTTCGTTAAAGAGCTTGGCAAGATGATCTCTGAGCCTCAGCTCCATCTCAAAGCCACCGAGTGTTCTATCAAACCTAAACGTTAAAAGAAAAACAGCTATAGTCAGTCAACACATTATTATATACATATACATGCACTCCCCAAGTGGCCAAAAAGAAGTGGAGGAAAAAGGGGCAAGCATGACTAACCCTACTCCACGGATCTGAAGCTGCGGCTGGGTGCCAGATTCCTTGGTCTTCACCGTCTGATACATGACAATCGTGGCTGTTGTGCTGCCTGATCCCATATCATAAAACATGATATTCTACAAAAACAAAACAAAAAAGTCAGAAATCCCACTTAATTTCTGCATCACCAAAATGAAAGTGTCAATTTACGGTTTTCCAGTCTGCCACTGGGTGGCCAAACAGATAGTCCCACCCACACCATTGGCTGACACAATGTTGACCAAATAAATTAATTCACTCAAATTCTCTCAGAAGTACCTGTGCAGTAGAGTTGATGTCCTTCCTTCTAAAGACTCCATAGTTCAAAGCCACGGCAGTATTATCGTTGATAAGCTGAAGGACCTTTAGACCTGCTATATGGGCAGCCTGCAAGACTGCCCTGCGTTCAGCCTGATTAAAATAGGCTGGCACTGTGATCACAGCATCTTTAATGGGCTGCTCTGTGAGGGAGAAATCAAGTTATTGGTGCTACCAAATTTCCCAATCTGCAAAAACCAAGACACTTGTTTAAAACACTGCTTATAAATCAAACCTGCGAAGTCTTGAGCCAGACCACGAGAGTAGTTCAATATCATGCCCAAAAGTTCCTCTGGAGTGTACTGCAACTCTCTGGATGATATAAAAGAATCATTTTTCACATTAATGTAAAACACATCAGCTCCAGCAAATTCACCTGCAGGTGATCCATTACTTACTCAGATAATTTGAAAAACACCGTTCCTCTTTTCTCATCTCTCTGCAGCTGGTGTTCAGGGAAGTGTTTCTCATACTGTGCCACCTGTGGGTTGTCTGCGGTCTTTCCCAAAATGCTCTGGAGGAATCTGTAAACCACCTTGGGGTTCTTTACAGCCTGTCATGATTAAAATATGCTGGAGTCAAAGCTTGTTAAATATGCTGCAACAAGGTGTTAGAGACAAAGTGAATTTGAAGGGGTGTTTTTCATCCTACAGAATTTCATCAGCATGAAATCAAAGACCATTTTCTTCCTTAATCCATGTACCTGGTTACACTTTCATTCAAAAGTTTGGGGTAAGTAATTAATACTTCCATTCAGCAAATATGCATCAAATTCATCAAAAGTGACAGGAAATATTTTTTTTTAGTAATGTTTCCACAAAATATCAAGCAGCACAGTTACAATGTGTACTATTTAATATAAAAGTAATAGATTTCGTAGAAAGTAATAACTTTCCCAGAAGAACGGAAGGCAGTGAAAAAAACATTTTCCAAGCAATCAGGTCTGCCTTCATTCTGATGGCATTCCCACATATACATGTTATTTTATATATATATATATAAATCATACAATGACTTACCACTCCTAAAGCACTGTCTCCAAAAAGCCTCTCATTTTCTTTTAAGCACACTGCGACTGGAGTTTTCCGTCGGGACTCTCTGCACAAAAAAGAAGCTAAATGTCACAATGGGGTAAAATGCTGTCTGAAAAAATAGCTTTATTAAAATCCTAAATCAGGTGACATCTGTGGATTTTAGGTGTAAAATTTACACACGGTTTTAAACGTACTTGTTTAATACAATCTCCATTGGCACACCGGGTTTCACTAAAGCAATTTTTATCCATTCGCTGCCCAAGTCCACAGACATCACAGCAACTGATTCTGCAACAAAAATGTCAGTAAGAGCTGAAATTCTGAGCTGTAGATAAGAAAACCATAACATAAAAATAATTAAATCTAGGTAGATTTTAATTCATCCTGATGGGCACCAACCAAAGCAAATTTAGAGCAAATATAAGACTATATCATAATTCTTCTGCTGCTTACCGGTTTGAGAAGGCAGGAATGCTACTATTAGGCAAAAAGCTGCCCATAGTGACAACCTTTCCCTCATTGTGACCTGCAGGAAAGAAACAAAGCCTGTTTCAATAGCATGTAGGCTAAAAGTCACAATGCAGCTGTGACGGGTCCATAAAACAGGAAGCATATCAAAACCATGCAAGATCCCTCAAATCATCATGTCATACTCTATTACTAAAACTGACAGTACTACATCCTGATATAAAAAAGTGGCTGAATGTCATATGGATGTGTAGGTGGAGGCCGCTGGCAGTGACCGGTCTAGTTCGGTACATGCTGATTTGATGTGATCCCACCCACAACACAGACAAAGCTTGGAACATGTGCATCACAAACCTGTTCCTGGAGGTCCCACCAACTGCAGAGCTCTTCTGCAAGAACTTAGACACTAGAGCCAAGGTGCAAAACATAATACAAGGAAACAATAGTAAAAACGTATTCAAAAATCCCATTTGGCATTATTTTTACAGTCACAGTTCTCCCTTTATAGACCATTTCCAATGCTACTACAAAAATGCAAATTGGAAACATCTAGTTGCACAGCCTGTGTGACGTAAGCTTGAATGAGGCTGCTGGCTTCTAATGAGAAGAGCATCATGACCATGTTAAAGTTTAATGATGTGCAGAAAACATAACGCTTTCTTTTTAAAGGCTCACATGTAAGTAAATGCAGCCGATGGTCTTGCAGACGCTCTACTGTACCAGGCTAATAAACACACATTAGATGAGCCCAAACATCTACAGCAACAAAAAGTAATGGCATGGCACTTACCTTTAGCGAGATCAAGTTTTATATTGGCTCTTGTTGACTGGAAGATTCCTCTTGACACTTGAACAACAATATTTAGAGAGGCTTATCCTGTCCTAATGATGAACCAAAACTTTTCTGTGTTGATCCTTAATATCTAATGTCCTACAGAAAGCAGGAAGATCGCTTTAATCAGCAATGCTTTGACCACGCCGCGTCGCTTGCTTGGTTTTGCTCTTGCAGTCACCGGCTTGTTCTAACACATTGGGCCCCGAACGCGGCGTGATCTCATTGGATCCACACAACTCGCTGCTCCCGGAGTGAAACGCTAATCGCTATGCTCGTAAATCCCGCCTCTTTACCATTGAATGGAGAGCGCTGATTGGTCCACGTGCCAACCAGTGCGCGCGAGTGGTCAGTCGTGTAACTAAACACGGATCTGATTGGTCCACGTAAATAGGGGAACATAACGGCTGTGCGATAAGTTGTAGTTTTTGATGTCAGCGACGGGAGCACGACTCATTTCTGCGGGTAGATTCGAAACACTTATTTTCGAAGAACCGATTCAGTGATTCTTTTACGTCATTCCTTGTATGCATTGCATGTTATAAACCGGCCAAAGTATTATTATTTGGAATAACAGAGACATTTTTTATAAACATAAATCCCCCTTTTTATATATGGTTTGAAAATAATATATTTTTGGTTAGTCAGTTCATTAATAGTGATGGAGGCTTATACACATTATTCAAAATTAAATTTAGACAAATTTAAAATTCCACTTAGACCCAGATAATATGCGATTGTAATGGAGGCTATACCTAGTAAAGTAGCCTATTGTGCCTTCTCAAAAATAAATGCAGTAAGAACTATAATCTGGACTATAGCCTATAACTATTACAATATTTACTGGAAATATCAATATTTAAAAAAAACTGCATACCAAATAAATACATTAGAAATTTATGTTACATATCCTCCAGCTAGATTTTTCTAGTCATCAATATTTTGAGATTTAAATTGGCATAAGTCTTGGAGAATGGTAAAGTCTTTGTTAATAACAAAGTAAAGTAAGTTTTATTTAAAATATTACATATAATTTATACAGTGAAACATGTATTGGAACGTTTTAAATTGAATATTGGTTATTCTTGTCAATTTTTTCATTGCATTCACACAAAGATATTTTGGGTTGATGTCGAGAATTTCATTACAAGAAAACTTAATACAGCTGTTAAACTGGGTGGGTCTGATATAATGATATATGTTAATGATTATGGGATAGAAAAGGATAAAGCATATATTATTCAATTACTGGTTGTAATTGGGGCGTTTCAAATTATATAAATAGAAGTGATCGGAAGGTAAGCCAATTTATTTATTTTGTTTTACATTTTATCAACGAATTTAAACAATATTGCAATATGGTATATAAATGTAAAACGAAAGAAAACATCTCTCAGGACTTCTAAAAGTATCTGCATATTTGAAATAGACAAGTAAACTGTACCCTTTTCATTATTTGTGTGTTTTACCCCTCTCTCTCTTTATTCATCTGGCTATTTTTTATTTTACTTGTAATAATGTGAACATTTATATACAACATTGTAATTCTCTTGTTGTTATGTATATCTTCATATGCAAAAAAAGTTATACGGCATATTTCTGTTTATTAGGTTTTTCAGTTATAGTGTTTAAAATTAAACAATATTTATTAAACCACCTTTCTTCAAATGTGCTTTTATGTTTTATATTAAACAGTTCTGCAATAAAAGTAACTGACTTTTCGCCTCATCACGATGAAAGAGACTAGACAACTTGCATTCATTCAGTGCTTTGTTGACACATGCGCCGGTTGAGTTCAGTCCTATTCGTGAACCGGTTCTAGAGATTCATTCAAAAGATCCGAATCAAAAGAGCAGTTCATTCAAGAATCGGGCATCGTTAATTAATTTTTGTTATGTCTTTTTGGCCATATTAATAACTTTTTAAAGTATACATTAAAATCAAATATGTAAAAAAAAAATTCTTATTATTTTCTGTTTGGTGTGCATTTTGGTTTTAAACAGCATTAGTTATTTAATTTACATTATATATTGAAATACATTTTATTAAGTTAATTTGTGGTTCGTTATGTCCAACCTTATATTATTGCGAATATAGATAAATAACAAAAAACAAGACTATCCTGACACTAGTCACATGACCGTGATGTGAGTCACATGATTTTGCTAAACAAGAACTGCTTGGAAAATGGCAGCGTTCTTACAGTGGAGACGATTTGTGTTTTTCGATAAAGAAACGGTGAAAGATCCGAGCGAAAATGGAAAAAATTTCCAACTACCGGTGGGAATAGCGGCCTGTGATTCCGGTCGAGGACACATTGTGCTTGGAGATATCCTTAAAATGCTGAAGTCATGCTTGAGGCTAGTTAGCAATTATGACACTGATAAACAATAATACTACGGATATTTCATTAATATGGTTGTATAAATCGTAGCATATAATAGGTTGCAACAAGCCTGCATTGTCAAATTGATTATTGCATGTGTTTTATTTTAAAAAAAATGTATAATTCCAATATTCAGTCCATTTTGGCTGATTATATATGATTTCAGTTATGCCATATGATCATGTTTTCTTTAACTCATATAATGCACATATGGATGGGCAGATTTGGTTTTTGACCAGGTCCCTGCAGCTATCCAGCTTTCAGGCTTACAAGCTGCGCGTGACACACCTGTACCAGCTGAAACAAAACAACATCCTGGTGTCTGTGGGTCAGGACGAGCCTGGCATCAACCCTCTGGTAAGAATCAGACAGGTTTCTGCTGAAACTACATCTCAGCACAATAAATTAAGCTTTAGTTTATGTGTTTGCCCATCAGGTGAAGGTGTGGAACCTTGATAAGAAGGACAGCGGCAGTCCTCTGTGTACCCGGATATTCCCTGCCATACCTGGAAACAAACCCACTGAAGTGTCTTGTCTCAGTGTACATGAAAACCTTAATTTCATGGCTATCGGTAGGAGTTGTCGTTGTTGTTGTTTTTATTGTTAAAAAAATCAGGGATATTGTAGTTACTTAAAACTAAAACCATTTAAAAACTTGTTAGTTACTTGAAATAAAAGGAAAATAAAATAATAAAAATATTATAATGTAATATACAATTTAAAATAAATAAATAAATAGATATATATAAATATATATATATATTATTTTATTTTATTTAGTCTAACCATATTTTAAAACACTACGGAGCCCCGCACATGACATGCAAGAAAAAATAAATAAATTTTGTGCAAGATTTACTAATTCGTTCCCTCAATGTACTAAAACGTGCACACAATTATGATTGTGTTCCCTCGATTTGCTAAATTGAGCACAATTTATAAATAGAGGGAACGAATTAGTAAATCGTGCACACGATTTAGCCTACTATTTTTTCTTGCAAGTCATGTAAAACACAGAAACTAAATAAACTAAACAAAATGTAAATTACAATATGAACTAAAATGAAAATGAAAACCGAAAATATAAAAAAAGGAATTTAATACATTAATATTTTAATTATACTAAACTAAAATCTGAGGTCTCCCCCAAAATGAAGAGTCTTATATCATCTTGTATACTGTAATTATTCAGATCGAGAATTTATTTTAATTAATTTAATTGATTTGAGTATTAGCTAGTATTTTATATGATTTGAAAAAAAGTTTTCATAAAAGTAATGATTCCATTACAGTTAAATATTAGATGACAGCTAATAATAAAAAAAATGCACTTTAATGTTGCAAAAGTTAACAAATGCCAAGTTATATTTATTTGATTTTCTAGAAATAAATAAACGTAACTCGCAATCATTTCTTATATATGAATAATTTCAGTGACACTAAATCGTCACCTTGGAATTATAAAATTCTATCTGATATTTTTGTAAAAATTTAGTTATTCCCATATTGTTAGTCTGTGACAACTTATTTACATTATGTGATAGATTCTTTTTATGTTGTATACATAATTGGATTTTTATTTAAAAAAAACAACAAGGTTCTATATACACAGTCGAATGGAATGCAAAAACTTTGAAGCTCAATATCTCAAAACTACTCGGAATGCAGATAGAACCTTATAATTCCAAGGGGGGCGAAATGGCATTTGAAACCCTTTTTTTTTGTAATATGATGCATTTCAAAGTAAAACAGAAAATTTAGTTGGGAAAAAAATATTTTTATCCATCAATAATTAATTTTCTGTTGACTCTAATATCGGTGTTGAATGCTCAGGTTTTACAGATGGCAGTGTTGTGCTGACGAAGGGTGACATCACCAGAGACAGACACAGTAAAACTCTCAGCCTCCATGAAGGCAACTGTCCAATCACAGGCCTGGCTTTCCGACAGGCCGGCAAAGTTACACACCTGTTTGTCGCCACTCTAGAAAAAGTGCAGGTATATGTTAGTTACATGGAATGTGATTTATTTATTTTTCTTTGTAATAAAACTATGTGATTATAGTTACAGATTCTAACAAACTGAAAGCAGGATTATTCATACCTTGACAGTGTTACACATTATCAGTGAAAGAGTACCCTCGTATAGAACTGGACACGCACGGCTGTGCCCTCCGCTGCTCGGCGCTCACAGACCCCTCGCAGGACTCACAGTTCATAGTGGCTGGAGATGACTGTGTGTATTTGTACCAGCCTGATGAGAGAGGGCCCTGTTTTGCTTTCGATGGGCACAAGCTTCTAACTCACTGGCACAGAGGCTACCTTCTGCTGCTCACACACAATAACAAGTCACCCAGCAAGTAAGACTCGTTCTACTGCATGGGTTATCTGTCTTTTTTTAATATGCATTCACATTTCTGAAATTTCATTTTACAGATCTGATTATGGTAGCAGACAGACATCCCCTACAGAAAAACACATCTTGACCATTTATGATCTGGACAACAAGTTTATCGCTTACAGTGCGGCGTTTGACGATGTCATTGACGTTCTGGCAGAATGGGGCTCTTTTTACGTCCTAACGAGAGACAGAACACTGTATATGCTGCAAGAAAAAGACACACAGACCAAGCTAGAGGTTAGAATAGTTTTTATTGTCTACCTAAAATATAAAGTAATATACATTACCAATCAATAATGTATTATTTAGATGCTGTTTAAGAAGAACCTGTTTGTGATGGCCATTAACTTGGCTAAAAGTCAACATCTGGACAATGATGGTTTGTCTGAGATATTCAGACAGTATGGAGACCATCTCTACGTCAAAGGGGATCATGATGGAGCCATCCAGCAGTATATTCGGTAGGTTTGCAGTTCAGATTTCTAGGTACACATTTCATCAAGTAATTCGTGATTACATCCTGACTTTATTTCTCTTGTAGCACCATTGGGAAGCTTGAGCCCTCATATGTAATCCGCAAATTTTTGGATGCACAGAGGATACATAACTTGACAGCGTACCTACAGGCCCTCCACAGGCAATCGCTGGCCAACGCTGACCACACTACTCTACTGCTCAACTGTTACACCAAACTGAAGGACAGCTCCAAGCTGGAAGAGTTCATAAAGGTCTGTAGAAAAATTATTTTGGTCTGAATGTGCATTAAAGCTTTTTGAATGAGCCTTGACCACTGACGACGCTTTGTATACTCTGCATCCCTCCTGTGAATACAGAGCAATGAAAGTGAGGTGCATTTCGATGTTGAAATTGCGATCAAGGTGTTACGACAGGCTGGTTATCACAGTCATGCCGTTTTTCTGGCAGAGAGACACATGCATCATGAATGGTATCTGAAGATCCAGCTAGAGGATTTGAAGGTAAATACAGCTTTTCTTGTGTGTACTATGATATAAACTGTAATGACATACTTTTCAATAAGTTTAGGTAAGCTAATGCTTTTTCATTTTGTTAACAAAAACTTTTGCCTGCTTTGCTCTTGCCAGAAAAATATCTATTCAATTATTTTTCCCTTTTTTAATAACCTTTTCAGAATTATCAGGAGGCTTTACGCTACATTGGACGGTTACCATTCGATCAGGCAGAGAGTAATATGAAGCGTTATGGTAAAATTCTAATGCACCATGTGCCGGAGAGTTCCACCGTCCTCTTAAAACGTCTCTGCACTGACTATCACCCTAACAAAGACTCAACCGACAGGGACAGTCTGGACAAGCCTGCAGAAAACAAGGTCATTCATTTGGATTCACATTAACACCTTTAAATAATCTGACATTCATGAACATAGTGAGTTAAAACAAATTACTTGAGATTTTATCTCAAAATGTTCTTTCTTTTTGACAGGCCAATCCAGAAGAGTTCATCCCGGTCTTTGCCAATAACCCACGAGAGCTGCGAGCGTTCCTGGAACACATGATCGAGGTGGATCCGTTCTCACCTGAGGGAGTTTATGACACACTGCTAGAGCTTAGACTGCAGGACTGGGCACATGAGCAGGACCCAGGGGTAAAACATGCTTTATGCAGGCTGTACACATTATGTTATATTATGTTATTACTGACAACATCTGGACCTGAAGAATTTGACTTGTTTATTTATTAGATGTTTTTGCTAATTTGATTATAATTTTAGGCAATTAATAATAGTGTGGTAGTCCATAAAACTTATTACCATGTTTAATTCTGCAGATTCTCAAATAAATAAATATTTAATATTGAACATTATAATACATTGTGTATACTTTAATGCATACAGTAGTATTTGATTTTAGACTTTTTTTTTTTTTTTTTAATAAAACTAATCATTTAATTAAAATATTTTTTAGAATTTTTATATCAGTGTGTCCCTAGAAAAAAAGTATACATATTCCATAGCTATGTCATAGCTATCACATTGTAACTGCATTATAAAATACAATCTCAAGACCATTTTTTGGGTACATTTGGATTGCTTACTGTAAATGCAGGTACCGAACTGCAGGAAACCCATGACTCTTTCTGCCTTTTGTCTGACAGAAGAAGAAAGTCCTGCAGGAGGCAGCACTGTCCCTGCTGAGGAGCGACAACACTGTGTTTGACAAAGCCCTGGTGCTCTGCCAGATGCACAACTTCAAGGAAGGGGTGCTGTATCTGTATGAAAAGGGCAAACTGTAAGCGCTATTTCTAATCAGTCTCTCGCTTGCTCAGAAGGTGCAAGAAAAGTTATCTAAACAACTGCTACAAATCTTCTACAGCCATACTGTAGCTTTGTGTGACAACAAATCACAGGAACAGACTGAATTCTGTCCAGAATTAAATGCATCTACATCTGCATTACATTTAGTCTTTATCTATTAACAGCAGAAAAATAAGTGACAGAACAGCCTGTTTCTGCAGGTACCAGCAGATCATGCATTACCACATGCAGAACGAGGAGTACGGGAAAGTCGTGGAGGCCTGTAAACGCTATGGGGACAGTGAGGTGTGTTTGTGGGAACAGGCTCTGGGTTATTTTGCACGCAAAGAAGAGAACTGCAAGGCCTACATTAGTGAAGTCCTGCAGCACATTGATGAAAATAACTTGATGCCTCCACTTCTGGGTGAGTAACAGGATACAAAAAAATGATTGAGGTCAACACCTCTGTTGTTTTTTTCACACATAACTGCGTGACCTTTTCACACAAATAATTCCTTTTCAGTCATGATGTAGAATGTGCACCAACTCTTCAGCATAATTTTGACTTTATATGAATGTCTGTGTTGCAGTGGTGCAGACTTTGGCTCATAATTCCACAGCATCGCTGTCAGTCATAAAAGACTACCTGATAAATAAACTAGAGCGGGAGACCCAGCAGATTGAGGAAGATGAAAGGAAGATTCGACAGTATAGAGAGGAAACAGCCCATCTTCGCACTGAGATACAGGAACTTAAAACATGGTGAGCGAATCAAGGATTCATTTAGTCAACAGCATAAAAAAATGGATGCTACAATTGATAGTATAGGAATGCAATTGCATATTTAAAAAAATTACATTGCTCTTTCAGTGCAAAGATCTTCCAGAAGACCAAATGCAGCATGTGCAACAGCCCGCTAGAGCTGCCATCTGTGCACTTCTTGTGTGGCCACTCTTTCCATCAGCACTGCCTAGAGAGCTTTGCTGAGAGTGAGGCCGAGTGCCCCACTTGCACCCCTGAGAACAGGAAAGTGATGGACATGTTGCGTGCACAAGATCAGAAACGAGATCTGCATGACCATTTCCACAGACAGGTACTGATTTTTCTCCTGCAGGACAGTTTGAATTGATCAAAGTTGCCAGTTATAACTAAATGCTTAAAAATAAAAATGCAAATAAAAAATTGAATAGAATTTCTTTCTCTTGTAGCTGAAATGCTCTAATGATGGCTTCTCAGTCATCGCTGATTATTTTGGCCGTGGAGTGTTTAACAAACTCACTCTGATAACGGATCCTCCTGGAGGAAAGAGTGGAGCTGGGAATCTGGAGGCTGAATTCAACAGAGATCTACTCATTAACACCAAGAGGAATGTTTGAGAGCTGGACTGGAGTTCATATTAAAAGAAGAAGTGCTGATCTAGGGTCAGATGTCTGACTAGGGTCTGCTGCAGAAACAGCTCTACACTACTTGAATGGCCTTTGAACAGATCCTAATTAACTAACCCCCGACCATTCAAGCTTTGAATTCAGCTACCATAGGCACAGTATAGAAGAAGACTTGCACAACTTTATTTTGCATCCCTTAATAATTTCTGTATAATATTTAATTAGTACCGCAACCACTCATTATAGCAGATAAAGCAACTAATCAACAATAATCAATGTCAAACGCCTGTAAAAGTGTCATTAATAAATGTGAAACATCATTGACTTGTAACTTGTAATTATATTGTATTTTGTTGTATTAGCTGAGATGTTTGTTGAGCTCTTAATTTGTCATGAAATAAAAAAAAAAGAAATATTTGCACAGTATTTTACATTGTAGAGGCCAAATAACACAGAAATGTATGTAAAACGGTGTTTTGAAGTCACACACTGAAAAACCTCTGAACAAATCTACCTTCATTTATTTACACCTTCACTAGTGTCTAGTTTGCTAAAACTATTTGGTGAGTTACAAACGTTGCAAAGCTAAACAGCTGAACCAGCAAGTAAAGGTGCTAACAACCACATCCTGTTCTCAAGTGCTGACCCATGATGCTTAGAACCGCTGTCTCTGCTAAGTAGCTTGGTTAAAAGCACCTTTTTACAGCATGAACCTTTTTAACCCTTGTTGAAACAGGTTCAACTTTCAAAATGTTGACTCTTAACTGAACTGAAGAGTTCCCCTGTCATCTTTGTCGATGGCTTTTTCAGTATGTTTGTGAAACCAAAGACCGTCTTCTCAAGCTCTGCTTAAGCCTGTGACTAAAATCACAAATCTCAGCTTTACACTCACTCAAGTTATTCTCATTTAGGTGTCACAGATAAAATCTGAATCAGTAAAATCTATGTCTTCCTAGGTATATAATGCTTTTTAGTTTTCCTGTTCTTACTACAGCCATATCCCGGCAGACTGAGGGAAACCACAAGGTTTCTTAATGACGTGAGTGTGAACCATTCGTTTGAGCAGTAAACTTCTAGGACTTAGGACTTTTCTACAGCCATTCAATCTACCAGGTATCAAATAGACAGGCATCATCTAAGCTGAACATTTTGTATACGTGTTTATGGACTGGAAAAATAAGGTTGCATTTGTTTTATTGTATATTTAAGATTATTTCATAAGAATTTAGAATCTTTTATTAACAGGAAATGGGTGTTTAAATTAAATGTTTAATGTATAATGTTTTTGATGTGCTTTTTATTTGTAGAACGTAAAGAACAGTGCATCGTGCAATTTATTATATTAAGAAATAATACAATATTTACATTTATCTGACGCTTTTATCCAAAGTGACTTACAATTGCTATATGTCAGAAGTCACACGCCTCTGGAGCAACTAGGGGTTAAGTGTCTTGCTCAGGGACACATTGGTGTCTCACAGTGGATTCAAACCCGGGTCTCTCACACCAAAGGCATGTGTCTTATCCACTGCACCAACACCTCCCCCTACTATAATAAATATAAATAAAAAAGACATGATTGCAAATCAAATTATAAAGGACTTTAAACTATACACAAACCTGCAATGTTTTTAAAGCACTAAAAGTAATGTAACTTTTTTTTTTCCTGGTAGCTAATGATGTTAATATGTAATACCCATAGACATAATAAATACCTAAACGCCTCATTGGCCGCTCGATTTATGTCTATGGTAACACAGAATTCGTGCTTTGCATGTAACCCATCCAAAGTTTACACACACAGCAGAGAACACACACACACACACACAGAGCAGTGGGCAGCCCTTTATGCTGCGGCACCTGGGGAGCAGTTGGGGGTTTGGTGCCTTGCTCAAGGTCACCTCAGTCGTGGCATTGCTGGCCCAAGACTCAAACCCACAACCTTACGGCTAGGAGTCAAACTCTAACCACTAGGCCACGACTTCCCCATTTTAGGGCATCACAGACATGTCCTGAGTCAGCAGCATTTTGGTATCACTATGACTCTTAAAAATACAGTGTAGGTAAGCATCTCCCAAGGTTTCAAAACCCAGTTTTAGTAAAAACTAAAAAGTGCAAATAATATCTGCAAACAGATTCAACTCAACCAACCAGCTCAAGAGTTTTGAGGTGAATGCAGAGGAAGCAGTCAGTGTGCACACACCATCCCCAAGACAGAGAGGTCAGACTGTTTACCCCTTCTTTAACTTTTTACCTACCATTCATCATCTGTTTATCATGCCATTGTGTTTTTATTTCAGTTTCTAGGAGGACAGGCAGGCAGAACCAGAGTGCCATGGCCACTTATACTGGTGATAAACTAGAAGAGGATACTAAAGTAAGTTCACTAAGTCATATTTGTTGACTGTATAAAATGAAATTTGAATGACCTGTTCACATCTGACAGCAGAGAAAGAAAGAACTGCCACCTGGTGCCCGTGCTACTACTCAGAATGATGAAAATGAGGAGGAGGATGATTACGATGATGATTCTGATGACACAGAGTCTGATGAGGAGGAAGGGGAGCCTGGATCTGCTCCAGAAGGGTTGGACCACTCATCTGAGACAGGTCTGCTGTCCAAAATGAGAGAGATGTATATCGATGTTTCATTTATGATAAGCTAAAATGAAAGAGATATACAATGAGGAAGTGGACAAGTGTTATAAGTTGCAACACGTTTCAGTAATATGTTATATCAATAGTGCTAAGAACATTATAGTTATAATACTCAAGATAAAAAGCCATGTTATTTTTTTTGTATAATGTAGATGTGTTTGTGTGTGGATGATTTCTCACAGTGCATATGACCCAGCTGGTTATGAGCATCTTCCTGTGTCAACCGAGACCAAAGAGCTATTTCAGTACATCACATGGTTAGCATGCTCAAACTAGGGTGACCACCCGTCCCGCGTAGCGCGTGCGCGCACAGCGTTTGAAGCCCAATTCATGCGTCCCGCGAATTGAGACTGTGTCACGCAAAATAAATGCTTGCTCAAAAAAAGTTGATGGCTCTATATCCTCGAGCCCCAGGCAGCCAAACGAACATTACTTGACAGTTCAGCAGCGAGCGAGTTTGAATGAGAGATGAAGTTTACAGCTTTATTATTTCTGTTTTAACGTTTTTCCTACATTATTTATATTAAAATATGTTCTGTAGGCAATAACTCAGTTTACTATTTGACTAATTTACTGAGGTGGCATCGTTTTTAACTTACAAAAATGATAATTTGGTGGATAATTTACATTTTTCCGTTAATAACAGGTAGTGTATTCCGATGTAAAATTAACAGTCGCCTGTGGACGCTCAACAACCATCTTATCTGAGCTCAAAACGCTGCTTGAGCAAGTGTCAAGATACTAAAAGTATACACAATTATGAACGTTTACTGTATGTGTGTACATAAAAGCATTACAATATATATATATATATATGTATGTATAACTGCAATATAAAGTAATTTTGAGTATTATTGCTATTAGTATTATTTTCTAAAATTAGGTAGATGTAATATAAAAGTACACATGGCAATGTTTTTGCAACAGCTCCAAGTCTCACGCGCAGTGTAGGTTATACGTCACTGTCCGAATCCGTTCACTTATTTATTTATTCACTCCTTCCTATTGAACTCAACTGCCATACACTATATAGGGATTAGGGAATGAGTGAATTCCCTTCCCTTGAGTTGTGATGTCAGACTTTTTTTTTTTTTTTTTACTTTTCCTGTGGTGTTGAGCAACTACAATTCATTTTAATCCTATAATTTTATATTATAATTTATTTAAAGTGAATAAATTGTAGTGAAAAATTAATAAAATAGGAAATAGCTAAAGTAAATCGTAAGTGGAAGTGCATCTGTCAATTCTGTCATGAGCATAGCATACATCAACAATTACACATGTTTAGGGGAATAGGGCATTATTAATATACCATGTAAGGTGGTATGTGCTAGAAATGGGTAAACCACTATCAGTGAGTCTGCCCATGGGGTGTCCCACATTGTCCCTCAGAAACGTACCCCTTGTCCCCCCTTGGGCTTATTAGCAGGTGGTCACCCTAGCTCAAACTTCACAGCTTTTGATGTGCACCTCCACATGAAACATGAACAGAGGAACATCTTGCAAACTCACCTCTTACACTTGGAACAATAAAAGTATCTATAGTTGAAGAAACACAAAATACACTCTTTTGACTACTGTTTTCTCACAAATATTAACTGCATGACTGTTTCTTTCAGATATACTCCATAGATGATAGAGCTTGACAACAAACTGAAGCCTTTTATCCCTGACTTTATTCCAGCTGTGGGGGACATTGATGCTTTCCTCAAAGTGAGTGATGATTTTCAAATCTGTACTGGACAAGAGTGTCCAATTTTTAGTTTCTGAATCTTTCTGTTCAACCCACAGGTACCACGACCAGATGGGACAGCTGACAATCTGGGTCTCCTGGTTCTGGATGAGCCTTGAACTAAACATTCAGACCCAACAGTGCTTTCCATGCTGTCAGATAACAGCAAACAACACAATGTTGATGTGAGTTCATGTACTCACACTAGAGGACTTAAGGTGCTTTGATGATTTTAGCCTAAGTGAAATGAGTAACTGATGCACATCTCTTTCACAGGAAGTGAAAGTAATGAGCATAGAAAACCCAGAGAAGAACCCCAAAGCCATAGACAACTGGATCGAGAGCATTAGTGAGCTTCAAGCCTCCAGCTTCTGTACACTACAAAGGGAAAGCACTGACATGAATCAACCACGAACATCCAGAGAGCAGAACATAACATAGGAGATATACAGTTAAATAAAAGTATGTAATGTATAAATATCCCAGAAAAATAATATTAAATTAAACTGAATCAATAGCAAACACTGAAAGGAACGGAAGGCATTTAGCAAAGCAAGATGAAATGATAGCCATAATCAGTTTTAAATTATACACTGAACCAGAGTAAATTGTCTTTTATGAGTTAGTTATTAGTCTATAATGTGTAAAACAATGTACGAGAGATGTTGTCTATTAGATAATTTGAATAAAAGCAGCCCTGCCTTCTTCTTCCTTCTAACCGCTATTTTTTTTCTGTCGTGGTTTTTAGTGGCTATGTTTTACTCTGAGATGATGCAATAAAGAGCATCATATAAGTAACGTCTACATATTTGAATGGTTTGATTAATGGTTATGAGTTATAGTAAAATTGAATTTTTTAAATTGAATTAGCTACAAGAAGATCTAGAAGTCTAACTCCTGACTTACGATGACTGGATGTTACATTCATATTTGTCTGTTTTTCTTCAATGTTTTGGGTAAGTATGGCTAGATCATATCTATGTTTAGATAAATAAAATGTATTTTCAAAAGCTAGATATGTTATATATGATGTTTAATTTCCTCATCGTGAATTACTACATTTTACATTTATGGTCATTATATGATTTAGTATATTTCAATCAGAAGTATCTGTTTATTAATCGTAACATGCAAACATATTGATTTGACAGTGAGAGAAACTGAAGTCAAAGAAGTGCAGACGGGTTTATACAGTCGTGTTGAGCTGACTGGAGAGGAACTTGATCAACATACTGTTGATTCTCTGCGCTCGGTGGAATGGACAAAACTAATTGGATCAGTAACATGTCTATGTTTTAGGAAAAACACCACATTCAGTGCTGAATACAGTTAATGCTGTGGCTCAGCTCATTTCTATTTCAACAATAACAGCCTCATTCTGGAGAACGTGACAGCAAAGGATGAAGGAAATTACACTGAAACAATACTTAGAGGAAACGGCACTAAAATATCTCAAAACTTCACATTAATAATTCAGTGTAAGTCAGACCTATCACAATCATGCTTATTAATGTAGAATTCATCTAAATTTTCTGTACTTTTGCTCATTGTTTTACTTTAAGACCCTCTAAGTGCAACAGAAATTGTGGTCTCTTGGACCTCCAACACATCTGTGACTCTCAAATGTGAAGTGAGTGGCGTCTTTCTGCATCTGATGTGGAAGAGAGAAGGATTGCCTGTTCTAGAGAAACACAGACACTCATTCAGTGAGAGAAACCAGACTCTACACATCAGCAACATAACCAGCTCTGATTATGGGACGTACAGATGTATTGCTTCAAATGCATATGGAGAATCAGAACAACACACATATATTACCGGTGAGCAGAGGTGGGTAGAGTACCCAAAAACTGTACTCAAGTAAAAGTAAAAGTACTTCTAGAAATATTTACTCAAGTAAAAGTAAAAGTACTAGTCTTGAATAGTTACTTGAGTAAGAGTAAAAGAGTATTGGATAAAAAATCTACTCAAGTAGTTAGTTACTAGTTACTTTGGGTCATATATACTGAGCCTATTTTTATTTAGATATATAGATAAAATGTATGTAATGTATGTGTGCGTGTATAAATGTATATATTTCATCAGCCTTTACTCCAATTTATGTAATTTATTATAAAACCCTGTCTGTTTACTTAAGTAACAGATATAGGTGTCATGCCATAACATATTTTTAATACGGCTGACTTTATATTAAATGTGAATTTAACATTGAAAGTTAATGTGATATAAATATTGCTACTAATCTTTCATTGTTCAGAAAGAGAGCAAATAACATTTACATTATTAAAGATAGTTTTCACTGACAGTCTAGATTTCAATCACTCTCAGAAACTCCCATTAAAATCACTGAAACTGTTAACACTGTGAAATCAATATCTTAATTAAAGATTCGTACACACATCTGCACTTTGTTGTTTCTGACGAGAGAATTCGCCAGAAAGAGGTATTCAGTCAGTGAGTGAGTGAAGGAAGCACCGGCATTTTAGCGATGACTCATCGGAACACCTTTGATTGGCCAATGCTTTAATAAGCTCAAAAGAATCGTGTGTGATTGGTTATAATGCGCAGGCTGTATAAACGCATCTGTCTCTGGCTAAGCGCCAGCAAGCAATCACAGATCTGAATTTAGCAGCTGATAATATGACTCGCTGAACGTACTTGCACCAGTGTGATTGTATTAAAATTAATAAAATCTTAATCGGCTATTTTTTGTCTTTTGGAAGCTGCATTCAACTTGACTCCCCTCTGTTATAAGCCACACACGTACAAGAAACTAATGTCACAGTGGTTTCGTGTACTGTAATCGAATGTAGCCCAAGTTATTACCTGTTAAACAGTAGACAGCACACGCGGTGTTCATCTAATAAGGATCTCCATCGCTAGCAAATAATAACCTTTGCAGATTTCAATTCAGTGCAGTTCCAGCCACGTTTTCAACGCTCTTTCTGTTCTAAAACGTTACAACTCCGAGTGAACCGCTTCAGACGCTCAGCGCGTGCGGCAGGGAACTGAACGACTCATTCAAACTGATTCATGAACCAATTCACTCGTTTGCCAATTGGTTTGATCAAGCCTTTGAACAGAATTGACTCAAAAGAATGAATCATTCGCGAATGGGCATCGCTCATTGTCCAGAGAAAAGTAGACGGCGCGTTTGGATCAAACTGAAGCATTTATAACATTTATTGCATTAAGATAAAGTAACGAGAGGAGCGTCGCCCACAGTAACGAAGTAAAAGTACAGATTTCCCCCCCAAAATTTACTCAAGTAAGAGTATAAAGTACCCATCTTTAAATATACTCTGAAAAGTATTCGTTACCCCAAAAAATTACTCAAGTAAATGTAACGAAGTAAATGTAACTCGTTACTACCCACCTCTGCCGGTGAGCAGTAGTTCATTCGTTGAGCACCTTATGAATCCTCAAAATGATGCCAGATTACGATATTCTGTTTAGGGCAACAAAATAAACCTAACACATCTTTAAACACAAAGACATTTTGTAAAAGATCTTTCAACAGAAACAAAATCAAGAAAAAGAAAGTAGCATTGCATACTCATGTAATTTTCTGGTTTTCTTTTAAGGTGAGATCATCGTGTTCTTCTGCCTTTACAAAAACCATCACCGTAAGATTTGCTTCCAAATACATCAACAATGTTAATTCTGTGCAATTTAGTTAGCATGATGAGTTATGTGAGTAAAGGAGTAGCAAATAAATAAAAGAATAAAAATGAATAACAAACAATGTAATTTGATTATTTTTATCAAGTGGATGACTATGACTTTATATATATTTAACAACATAATCTAAAAGAATTCAGTAAAGTATATAAGTCAGTAAATAAAACAATGAACCCAAAGAATGTTATATTTGTCATGTTTAAGGCCAAAGGGTCGAAAATGCCAGAACTAACCAAATAAGTAACATATAAATAATGTACTTTTTTTCTGAGCGGCAGTTATAGCCTCACTCTTTCATACACAGGGGATACAGACAAAGTCCATGGAATTTATCAGGTAAATCACAAAAAAGCATTAAAAAGTAGTAAAATGTCAACACAATCCTCAAGTAATTTTTAGGGGTCTTTAAGTCAAATAATAAACTGTATCCAGTGGAATTATATGAATGATGTATGTATATGTTTTATATACATATAAATAATACCTGTTTACCTGACCTCTCCTGTCTCACAGGAAGTACCTGATACTGAAGAGGTGACTTTTTCTTTGTACGTCTAATGAGTTTATTTTGCTTTGCTACAGTTGGTAATTCTAGTGTTGGCAACAACCCTGTGCTTTCTGCAGGCTGTTTCATACTCCGTGAGATAAAGTGTCACTGTTTTCATAGCTTTTGCCCACTCTGAGACACCTGCATGCTATTTCTCCTGCTCTTTTTCTAGCAATAATTCACTCATCACGAAATGAACACTCAAAGTGAAGACCTGATTATTACAGAAGCCTTATCACAAGTCCATTGTTTTTGAATGTCAGTGCTACTCCTGCTATATTTTCACACTTAAAACAATAATTTAGTATTCCTCTTGTACCACTGTCCTCTTTTATGCTAAGAAATAAATCACCTTGTGGTTCTCTCCTGCAGCCAGTGGTTCCACTGCTGCCAGCATTAAGTTTGAGTATGATTCAGTGGGCTATATAACACTTTTAATTTTCAGAAAATTTTACTTTGTATTTAAAAGCTTTGGTTTAATATACTTACCTGTTGATCAAAAATAGCCTTAAACCTATAAACTTCTTTTTTTATTATTATTATTTAGTATCTTTCAGAAGGGTGTACTCACATTTGCAACACAAAATTTTATCGCTTTGATAAGAAAATCTTATTTTGCTGAATATTTTTGGCATTCTTCTTTGGTAATTGATCAAGCAGGCTTGTTGGAACATATCTTCAAAGAATATTAACATTTCGTCTAAGTACATATTATTGCTGAATTTGTTAAGTTTTAGAGGAGGTGAACTCCTTTATGCTGTGCACTGTACACAGTATATAAACAGATATTAACACACATACCGTGGTTGAATACATAATGTAACTGGATTTTGATTAATGCCTAAAGTCACAAAAAGGCTGTAGGCTTGTTGAACCTTTGACACTTATTTTCTATCAATTACTATATATTAAAAAAAAAAAAATACATAACCAATATACAGGTCCAGATATTTTAAAAATAGGCAGATTAGGGAATATGAGTTTACCATGAAAAGTTGTATTGGCTCAAAGAACCCCAAAGCCATAGACAACTGGATCGAGAGCATTAGAGCTGCATCGGTCCAAGCCTCCAGCTTCTGCACTACACAAGGCAAGCACTGACATGAATCAACAACGAACATCCAGAGAGCAGAACATAACATCTGTGTCATTTTATAACAAGAGTCATGCATATTTCTTCAGACCCATGCCAGATATTGACATACAAGAGTGGCCGCCTGAGTTTGAGGAGCTTTTGGAGAAGGTTAGATCTTGACTGAAAGCTATATTATATCTATATCTGCTAATTCCGTCATGTTCACTTTCACTTCCCCATGTGTTCACCAGGTCAATCTCCCCACCGCAAATATTGACTGCAATTTGGCAGATTATGTCAAAATTCTGTGTGGTAAATTGCATGTTGTGCAATTTGTGACAAGTATGTGACATTTATTCACGTTTTTTTGTTTTTTTTGTAAAGCACAGGATTTTAGATTTTAGTTGAAGTCTGGGTTGTATTATTGAAGAGCTCATTTGGTTTCTCATGTGATCTTTAAATCTGTAGAGGAGAGCCAGAAATCTGACGCACCGCCTGCTTCACATGCAGTCATTGCTAAATCAGAAGACTCACTTTGGACTGACGTCTCTTTCATGGCCTATTTTCTTACATCCTGTTTTGTTGTTAGCTGTTGTATCGCCAGTTGAAGTTGTGAAACTGCATTCTCTTCTGCATCTTAGATTGTGTGAATTCTTCATATGTTTATGTTTAGCAGGCTTGTTTTAATAAAAGCGTATTTCCTCAAACTGTAGACTGGAAAAGTGTCTTCAAAACTCATCACAGCTACTCCATCAGTCCACTGCCTGATTATTTTACAGTTTGAAATGAGCTGGTCTTTTCTTACTGAAGGGTAAACGAGAGGATGATGGGTTTCCTTGTTAACTCCACTTCTTACATTAAGAAATGTTTTATGTAACTTTATATTTAGTATCACAACATCCAGAGTCTTCACAGATTTTTTAGGGGATATACTGTTAAATGAATGTACTGTATGTACTGTGTAAATATCCCAGAAAAATAATACTAAATTAAACTGAATCAACAGCAAACACTGAAAGGCTTCTGAAACAATGGTAGGCATTTAGCAAAGCAAGATGAAATGATAGCCATAATCAGTTTTAAATGATACACTGAACCAGAGTAAGTTGTCTTTTATGAGTTAGTTATTAGTTTATAATGTGTAAAACAATGTACGAGAGATGTTGTCTATTAGATAATTTGAATAAAAGCAGCCCTGCCTTCTTCCTTCTTCTAACTGCTTTTTATTTTTCCTGTTGTGGTTTTTAGTGGCTATTTTTTTGTACTCTGAGGTGACAGTTTCAACTCGGAGTGCATTCAAGCGTGTCATAGAAACAAGATCTGCAAATATGAACGGTCTGATTAATGGTTGCCAATGTTAATAAAATGCTAATTTAGCTATTGAAACATTAAGTCTAACTTCTGACTCACGATGCCTGGATATTTCACTTGGCTGTGTTTCTTTGCTGTGTTTGGTAAGTATGGCTAATAAATTCCATAGCTAATTGTTATTGCAGTGTTTTCTTTTTGCTATTAATGCATATGTGATTTGTAATATATAAATTAAGTACACTTTAAATGCTATGTAGTATGTTTACTTAAAGAGAATAATTTAATCTCTTTAGGCCAATTATTTACATGTATGGTCACTTATACATAGATCTACTGTAGTTTACATGTTGCCTTACATATTGATTTGACAGTGAGAGAAACTGAAGTCAAAGAA
Source organism: Carassius carassius (assembly GCF_963082965.1). Taxonomy (NCBI): domain Eukaryota; kingdom Metazoa; phylum Chordata; class Actinopteri; order Cypriniformes; family Cyprinidae; genus Carassius; species Carassius carassius. The sequence goes on along the minus strand of NC_081803.1, from coordinate 12,844,822 downwards.
GTGCAGACGGGTTTATACAGTCGTGTTGAGCTGACTGGAGAGGAACTTGATCAACATACTGTTGATTCTCTGCGCTCGGTGGAATGGACAAAACTAATTGGATCAGTAACATGTCTATGTTTTAGGAAAAACACCACATTCAGTGCTGAATACAGTCAATGCTGTGGCACAGCTCATTTCTATTTCAACAATAACAGCCTCATTCTGGAGAACGTGACAGCAAAGGATGAAGGAAATTACACTGAAACAATAGTTAGAGGAAACGGCACTAAAATATCTCAAAACTTCACATTAATAATTCAGTGTAAGTCAGACCTATCACAATCATGCTTATTCATGTAGAATTAATCTAATTTTGCTGTACTTTTGCTCATTGTTTTACTTTAAGACCCTCTAAGTGCAACAGAAATTGTGGTCTCTTGGACCTCCAACACATCTGTGACTCTCAAATGTGAAGTGAGTGGCGTCTTTCTGCATCTGATGTGGAAGAGAGAAGGATTGCCTGTTCTAGAGAAACACAGACACTCATTCAGTGAGAGAAACCAGACTCTACACATCAGCAACATAACCAGCTCTGATTATGGGACGTACAGCTGTATTGCTTCAAATGCATATGGAGAATCAGAACAACACACATATATTACCGGTGAGCAGTAGTTCATTCGTTGAGCACCTTACATGAATCCTCAAAATGATGCCAGATTACGATATTCTGTTTAGGGCAACAAAATAAACCTAACACATCTTTAAACACAAAGACATTTTGTAAAACGTCTTCCAGCAAAACAGAATAAAAAAAAAGAAAGAAGCATTGCATACTCATGTCATTTTCTGGTTTTCTTTTAAGGTGAGAACTCAACTGTTAACCGAGGAAATGGCGCTGGTGGTAAAACTCAGTCTGATCAGATTGTGCTTTCAAGTGGACTCACACTCACAGGAGTTTTGGGACTGTGCATCGTGTTCTTCTGCCTTTACAAAAACCATCAGTGTAAGATTTGCTTCCAAATACATGTTCATAAATGTTGCTTTAGTAAACCAATTGTTTATGAAACCCACATCCTTCATGATTTAGATTTATTATGTGACTCAGATCAAGAAACTCAACACAACGTAATCTCAGCATCTCAGTTCTCACCCAATTGTTTTCAAAAACACCAGGTTGAAAAAAAGACATATTAATTATAGAAACACAAAAACCAGACAAATTTTCTCCTTCTGCAGTCTCCCTAAAACATGACATGCAGTTACATTTCATTTGTATTTTGTAAATAATGTTTTAATCTTATTGTATTTTTAGGGCAAAGAGCAGAAAATGGAAGAACTACAAATGAAGGTATTAAAAAAAAAATTTTATAAGCTTGTATTAATTATATACTTATACCAGTTGTAACTGTATAATATCTTCACAGGGGGTGAAGACAATGACCTTGCTATTTATCAGGTAATAGACGATCAAAAGCATTAATAAACAGATGCATAATAATTAATTTATTATACTTAGATGGACATTAATATGATGAACATTTAAGACACTATCTTCTTTACCTTAAAGACCGTATGAAAATACAAATAGTGTTTTGTGGCTTTTATTTCAAATATAGCCTACTACCTTTGATGCCTACATGTTTACAAATCAGGTTTTCAGTAGATAGTCTAATATAATCTAATTTTGCACTCATAAACATAACATTTAGTATTATATTGTTTTGTCCTGTTGCGTGACACTTAAAAGATTTAATATTGTGCTTAATATTCTCACAATTTAAATACACTGCTCTGCACCGGAAGTTGCGGTGCTCACTAAGCCAAAATGCCACTGTCAGGTCATTCATTGGGTCTTTAAGTCATGAAACAATCTCCGTGTATCCAGCACATTGATTAATGTGATTTAATTTTTTTTAAATAAACATATTAATAATACCTGTTTACTCCGACCACTCCGGTCTCTCAGGAAGTACCCGCCACTGAAGAGGTGACTCGCTTACCGTACGTCTACACAGACTTCATTAAGCCGAAAGAGAGCGGTCAGGCCTCAGCAGCAGCGCAACACTTTGAGGACTTTGGTTACTCTGAGGTCGGACCCACATGCAGGGAAGAAACAGTCTTTCTATATGAACGTGTCTCTAGTGAACAGTCCACAGTGTGTCCTGATGCTGAAGAGGAATAACAACTGATATAAGATACTAAAAAACATGTTGAAATGAAAACAGCAAATACTAACACACACTTTCATGTTCCTGAATCTGGTGCAGTGCAACAAGTGCAACATATTTCTAAGCAGCGAGTGAAAAAAATACGTTACGTCCTGATCAACCACTAGAGGGAAGCAAAAACAGCTGAAAACACACTGTTTTTAGTTAAAGGTGCAAAGCTGTCACTGGAGTGGCTTCCATTTACAGAAGTTAAAAGGTACAACCATGTAGCCTACCTTATTTACACCTAAATGGTGCATAATAATAGCTTAAATGTACATGATAGTATTCGAAAAGTACATATTAGTACCTAAAGTGTACATATTAATAACATTTTAATGGGAACCGCATCTAACAGGTTTTTTTCCCCCTGAGACTGAAGCAGCTCCACCATTTTTAACCATGATGGTCAACAACATTTATGATGGACAAATCATCTTAAAAATAGTTTCATGATTACAGTTACATTCAGTAGGCTAAGCATCATTCTGAAATATAGCAGTGTTTCCTCTCTTGCACTTGGCACTGGATCATGCACAGCATGAACACCATTATACAGACTTGATAAGTACATAATAAAAGGACTTCATTAAGTACTTCAGCGTCTTGCAATAATGTCAAGGAAACAATGTTTGAAGTGACACATATGCACACTGTGAGGGGTCATAAATGTCCACCCTACTCATTAGTGGCTGTCATACACAGTGATTAGATAAACGACTTTTCAGAGCAATTTGGAGCAAAAGTGGTTTGTCTTGACTAACTCTGTTAAAGGTTCTGTATATAAATTATGACATGTCAGGAAGTAAGCCGCAGATTAATTGATGTTAAAAGGCAAATCTAGATGTCAGTAAAGAGGCGCACTCTAACAGCGCACAGTAAGAGACCAAAACAGGCCAAAGCATTTGAGAGACAGCTGTCAGTCAGGGCTGGACTGGGAAAAAAAATCGGCCCGAGCATTTTTGCCCAGACCGGCCCACTATATGATCATAAACACCACCCATCTTTGCACGCCCTTAATTATATGCATACCAACTCCTATTCATAAAAACCACTAATGCCATGTAATGAGTGAGTATAGGAACGAGTGAGAGTTAACAGATGAAATAAGTCAAAATTGTATATTTATTAATACAGTTGAACTATACTCCACAGCGGTGAATCCTAAAACAAGCTATAAGCGGCTCTGGCATAGCAATACCAGTGTTTCTTACAGGATTTTTGTTAAAACTATGGTGGTGTGTCTTCGGTCCTTCTAGGGGGGTTCGGGGGCATGCCCCCCCATGAGAAAATTTTGTGCATTTTAATGTTAAATTCATTAATCTGGTGCACTTTGAGAGTTCAAAATTAAAAGCTCCAACCCATATTCAGTGTGCAAATTAAACAAAGAAAAATTCAAACCTCTTTTAGTTACAGTGTCTATTTACATTACACCTATACATAATAATAGTTATAATATTAATCCAATGACAGTAATAGCCATATTTTGTAAAACAAATGCACAAAAAAAGGGAACTTTCTTAATTAATTGTACCAATTTCTATACTTGAAAGAGATAAGCACATGATCTTTTATTTTGACGCAAACTGCATCAAGCTTTTATTTTGGCGGAAAACATGGTTTACAAACGCCTCTTATTAAATTTCTAGTGAATTGCGGTAATCGTCAACTATGCAGATGTGGAATTAATTAATCTACACTCATGACATGGCCTAAGTGTTTTGAAAGTAGTTATGCTTAGGGCAGGCTCTACACTTTCTCATCTCTCTCCTGATCCTCCGTCCTCACTATCATCATCTGCCACAGGAGCTGATGAAGGTCAGAAAACATATATTTTGACACAGTTTACAGTGTCTGCTTTAAGGGCCTGTTTCTATTTTTTCACGCTATTTATCTGCACATTCCTTGCGTTTCTACTCCATCTTTTTTTACAGATACACACTGACACTGCTGCCGCTCGCTCACTCGTTTAAAGTTGTGATTGGGCCAGCCCAGTGTCAATCAAGAAAAGAGCCAATGGGCCGCTGATCTACGTGTTTCATGGGCTGGTCTGTCAGAAAAAAAACTAACAATGACTTTGACCAATGCATTACACCGGCACAAACCCAGCGCCGCCAATTAAACAAAACAAAACAAAACGAATGGGCCGCCGATGTACAAATTGTATGGGCCGTTTAAAAAAAAAAGTATGAGTATGAGATATCGGCCCAAAAAGCACGTCGGCCCACCGGGCAAATGCCCGGTATGCCCAATGGCCAGTCCAGCCATGCTGTCAGTCATCTGTAGAGTACATTTCTCACCAATTCTTTCATTTACATTTTAAGTAGAGTACCTTCATGTATAACTAAAGCAATGTCTTTATTTGGATTCCTCAAAGCAACCAGGGATACATAGGCCTACTGCCACAGGATGCAAAGAATATGTTCCTTTCTTTGTTTTTCCTCCAGAAAATCCAAAAGAAAAAGACTGAAATAACAAATTTGTAACAATTGTTAACTGTACAGTCTCACTTTTTGTAAGTGTGGTTAATTTGTTACACCCATGGAATGCTGGGAAATGATACTTACAAACAGAAGGGGGATGTAAGTGTTTAATAATTTAACTTTAATCTCTTAAAAAAAAAAAACAGAGGTTTGGGGGTCAGTGTTAATTAAAGATCTCATAAACAACTACAATAATTGTAAACAGATATTTATATACAAAATTGCACATATCATTTGGGATTTAGAAAAAAAGAAAACAATGTGTGGAAAATAATTTGCATCGCTCGTTTGGGGATAAATAAATCACAAAGCGAACTCACCGGACACAGACACTCCAGAACAAAGGAGTAGACTGAATGCAATTCAGGTATCAGGAATAAAAGATTTGTGTGGTAAACAGATGCACTCTGATCCGAAGGTTTAACATCAGTGATTAAGCCCTATCTGGCAACCCTGAGACAAAAACAACCCGATTTCAGCACGTTTGACCAAGCTGAACATTCACTTGGAATTAATGGACCAAATCAGACTATGAGCACCATAAGGCTCGGAGACCCTCATTCAAGTGTGTATAAACTGCAGGGTTTTGATTTTCACTAAAGCTACAGCATCATTTGAGATTCACTTTTGATTTGAGAGTTAAATGCAAATATTTTTTTACAAAAAGGGTACCCCAAATCCTGTGAGATGCTTTCATGATCCATTGTGTGCATTACCAAATTTATAAAATGATATGCAGATGAACAATCACAATCACATTGAATAAGGAGAAAAAAACTACACATTTAGAGGAGAAAAAATAATTTCACAGCATTTAAATTTTCAATTTATATTCTGATAGACACTGTTGCCATCCATGGTTTACACTGTCATAATAACATATACATTATCTATTGTGATTTAAATAAATTTCATATTACACCATTGAGAGCTTCACTGTGATATTCAGTTTCTCTCTTCTGAAAATCCCCCTCTGTGTCCACCATCTGGTTGAACACAATCTGTGAATAATTTCTCAAATATACAAAAGTGCTCAGTCTTCAAGAAAGCGTAAAAAATGTCTATCTGGCCCGAAAAGCCTCTTCCCTTTTTTAAGGCAAGTGGTCACCAGTAGGTCAAAAGACTCTTGCCACAGAACCGTGCTGTATCAACTCCCAATAAATATTGCAACAAATAATTCCCCCTGCATTTGAAACGAGTGAGCAGAGTTAATGGCTTTTGGCATTTGTAGTTTCAACAAATGGCGAGAGCTTTACAATTAATGTACAAGGAGGGGAATATCTCTCAACTATACATGGAAAGGGCACAAATGACATAAGTAGGCCTATGCGGCATGAATGTGTGGACAGGAAGCCAAGGTCATGTTCATAAGTGTAAAGCATGCCAAAATAAAAAAAGAAATAAATACAAATAAACTAAAATGATCCACTACATTTATGGAGAAGAAGGACCTCTTGCAGACCTTGTCCCTTTGTCCCTCGTTTATCTCTGAACTGTAGCTGAGGTACTGTAAACACTTAGAGGGTGCTCAAGGGAGGCCAAACAACTCTTCAACAAATGATTCACAAATATCAGGCTCCTTCCTGTTATCTAAACAAAGCTGAAACATACTCAATTCACATTCAGTAGAATCCTCAGCCAATTAAAGTTGAGTTCCAAGAATGTCAGAACTCTTGTCAGATTAGAATTAGCGGATTCCAGCACTGGTCGGAAACATGCAGTCATTACCTTTCATTCTCACCAACACAACAGCGACGACACAATATGATACAACAGTACCAGTAAAATCTGCTTTCCAAAATGATTTTTAGACAAAGTTATATACCATCTTCATAAATATTTTCTTTGCTGTTGTGGCCTCTATCAATATAAATAGCAAAATATACTGTCAAATATCCTACAGCTAGTTGAATCCCCTTATCCATTTACACTAACTAAAGCATCTTAAAATCACAAGATACTTTTCTGAAAGGATCCATTAGAAATAATGTACAATTGGAACTAAATCTTTCAACAAAATGTATGTCTGTAGAAAACAAAATTAACAAAATAATACAACAAAAAGCAACACAATCAATGTGCGTGTTCTTAGCCACAGGAGTGCATAGACGCTAGAGAGTTTGTGAAATGAGTCTGGAAGATGTGTGAAACCAACCGATTGGGTGAAAAGTGACGAAAGAGCTGATTTTTTTTTTCTCTTAGAGGTGGTGATGGGGTGTGGAAATCATCCGTGATGATCTGACCTACTTCTTTGACCTTTTGTTCGGAATCCCAACCGAAGATTGTTTGAAGAAGAATACTCGGAGCTAAATTTTGTTTCCTTTTTTTCCCTTAAATTAAAATGCTAACCAATAAATATACAAACAAAGAGTTCACTTTTTTTGTTGAGACTAAAAATGCTTCTAACACTTCGTGGTGTACATTCAGGAACATTCATATTGAAAGTGAAAAATGCAATGTAAAACAAACAAACAAACAAACTGGAAAAAAAATCACTTTAAGAGTTAACAATAAACATTGCCATAATAATAATTTATATCATATTACAAATTATTTCTATCTGTGTGTTTTTTTCTCCAGTCCAAGGTCCCTGCAAGGGTAAGGTGTTTTTTTTATAGTTTTTCTTTTGAGGGAATCCAGATGTAAGGTCCAGACTGTTCCTCTATCACCATCTTACACTGGCTATAAATGTCCTCTAGCGTGTCTCCTTGAACCAGCGCTGTAAGGAAAAGAGAAAGAGTTTTTTTCATTTTGCACCACAAGAAGTAAGAAACCCTGATGTCAGTTTCATAATGATAATTTTTTTTAACTTAGTGGCCCATCAGCCACGTTATTGCTATGGATTCTTTTGCATACGTTTTAAGAACAGCCATTTACCCAGCAACAGAATATCTAACAAAGTAGTGAGAATTATGTAGCCTATGCCTATTCATTGAAAAATATTTTGTATTTTTTCTGTTAAGAAAAATAATTATTCTGTTTAAGCATGCAACATTATAAGGAAAGCAACAGACTTTTTAGATCTCTTCCAGGAGCTTTCTTGCAGATGCAGAGCAAAAAAGCAGTAGTCAAACAGGTTCAAAATGCCCTCATATTAATCATAATGTCACTGCACGCTTTTTCATATTCCTCTCAGGGGTCACGGTAATGCAAATTTCAAGAGAAAGTTGATGTGTTTCACTCAGGGGAGACCATCAGCAACATGGCTCTGCTGTCAAACATGATGGATGTAATAGGCTGCAGGGGTTGGCCTCTGAGGTAATGTATATGCAAGAGACTATCAGAATATGCAAATGAGGTGATATCCAAGCATAAAGGCACCTCTCAGGTCCTCTGGATGGATTGGGAAATTTTCTGTTACCTGAGAAATACTCGCCAAACTCCTGCTCCAGTTTCATGGCACGGTCGTACGTCTTTTTGGCCTGTTCCTCCGTCAACCTCTTATTCATCTCCCTGAAACGCACAGATTTTAGAAGTGTATCAGTCCCTGAGTCTGAGTGCAGAGGAATTTGTATTATTTATGGAACATATATGGCATCATAGAGGTGTGTGGTAAACTTACATTAAGGACTCAATGGATCTAGGCTTTATAAAGATGGCAATGGGGTAGAGTTGTGCTACTTGTAGTCGTTTTATCGCATTCCCAGACACGTCAAGTATGCAGTGCTTTCCCTAGAAAAGCAAAAAAGTTCTTGCTAAATTCTAGGAAGCTGAACAGTAGAGTAAGGGGCCATTCACAAAAGACACATCCAAGGCCACAAGGACAAGTGTTGGCCTATTAGATGTTTAGCAAGGAAAAGTCCTCTAAAATATCGAGTTTGACTCTTTACCACATTACTGGCAAGTACTGTACATCTGGAACATGCTAAACTGGCTAGGCAACCCAAATTGTGAAATTTATTTTAGGCAAGGCAAGCTTATTTACATAATGTAGCACATTTCATTCACAATGGAATTTCAAAGCGCTAATAGAATATAAATATTAATGTATAAATAGTACCGTAATGCTGTGGTTATAAAACTACTGACCCTCTCAGCCACGTATTTGACAGATTGTACACTGGTTCCATACAGATTGTCATTGTACTGTCCAGCCTCGATGAACTTGTGCTCTTGGATGTCTTTCTCCATCTGCTCACGCGAGGACACAAAGTGATAATCTCTCCCATCCACTTCATAATCCCGCTTTGATCTGGTAGTATCTGAAATTAGTAAAAAAAAATCCAGGCTTTAGTTTTTGGTACACTTGGGTACTCTGTTCTACAACACATAGAAATCATCATCTTTATTATTAACATACACATTAATAAGAAATACTAAGTTGTCAGAGGATGGAGGGAAAGTCTACTTTCAATTACATATAAACTATTATATGTCTACCTTTCAGGGTGACTTATTAAGAGATAGAGATTTCTAAGCAGAAATACTCATAGATCCCACTGACTGGATGAACTGTATACTACAGGGAAAAAACTATTACACTTTCTACTTATAATCTTCCTCACTGCAGACTAATATTCTCACTTACCTTCTTGATCAGAACTGTTAGCCGCTTTTTAAAATTATGAACAAACAAAAACGGTTTAATAAAATCTGGAAAACTGAAAAACAAACAATAAATAAACTGTTTAAGATGTAAAACATGAAAGAGCTCTGTGGCACTCATCAGCAAACTCTCAGAATGACATGGGATTTTTATTCTGAGATGAAGAACTACTTAGTTTTGTCAATATTTTAATATTTTGACTAATATATGTAGCACAAGCCAACAAAGCTCTTTCCCAATAAACAAGGGAAGGACAAATAGAAAACAAAGGAAATGTTACAAATTGTGGATTAAGAAAAGGGATACCTTCAAGGTTTGATCTAAATGCTTTTAATGTTTTTTATTTATTTGTATTTACTCTTTAGACCACTTGTAACTTCTGAAAACATCACTAGTGACTTAGTTGAAGTTTGTTAATCAGCAGACCTTGAAGTTGTATCACAGCACAATGAAATTAGTTTTTAGGAACTGGACTCAAGCACACTGGGACAGTAGGGAATGCCACGGACTCTTATGGTCAGGCCACTCACCTTACCATTTCATTTTGATGAACCCCACCAGAACTGCTATCAGCACAAAGGCTTAAAAACCCCCAAGACTACTGGATATAATTACAAACTACCTTGGCCAGAGGTTTTTCTAACAGTCCAATTGATATCCATGATGGCCCAAGTGAGAATAACACAGTACAATATTGCTCAGTTGGGCTCTTTTAAGATATCGATTGAGTCAGCCTCTACTGAAGGTATCTGTGCATACTAAAGATATAATAATAAATAATTAATTAAAGATCCATTGATAGTTAAGTTTATCTAATAATTTAACCACCTGGGCAGGAACCGCAAGATCTCTGTAGGGTACTTACGTGGCACACATGATCCAAACTTGTCCGGGAACTCGGAAATGAGGTCATCGTTGATTCTATCCTTCATGGGTCCCAAGATTATTACTGGTCTAGCGTAATTAACTGTTCAAACAGATAATACAGGTACAAAAAATCTCGGGTTTCAAATCGAACACCAATCACGTAATCTATTTACACTTACTGTGAACGTCATACAGTTCAAGCATGAGAGACAGTGGAGAGACACTTACTCTCTTGTCTGATGACGGGCTCATATGAGAGGATCAGTTCCTCTTGACTCCCTGGAAACAGAACAGAATAACATACTCAGTGGGGAGGGTGGTTATGATAGGACTCCGCTTGCTTTTTGCAGAACGCCGGTGATCGAAATGCCCACATTTGGTGCGCCCTTCACCAAGGTCTCTCATCTCAGAGCACAGCTCAAGTGGAAGTGTAAATGAGTTACTGAGCATGTAATGCCATTACGTGCTTGTTGACAAGGACATGTATATTAAAAAAGAGAAAAATAAAAAAGTGACAAAATTGAGTTAGCTCTCATTTGGGAGATTAAAGGTATCAGCGGAAAGGCGATGATGGACAACAGAAAAGCAATTTAATCGCAGATGAGACTGAAGTTTCAGACAGTGGCAATACTAATGAATATAATAGTCCAATTATGGAACTCAGGTCCAATGTGACGCTAGTTGTGAGGTGGTCTGCGCACACAGGGACTTAGAGAGCCAGAGGAGTTTATTTTTAGACCTGGAACGAACAGAAGGAGGCTGCCACAGGAAAACAATATGGTTATTATCCATCGATTCAAACCCAGATAGGATTGAGTGTTATTCTGAGCCAGAGCTTCATTTTTCTCATTGGCAGTGGTAATATTAAACTATACAGAATGAATCACACATAAATCAGCTTCTGTGTAGTGCTCCACTCTTACAGAGAACAATTTAGGTGCTGTAGAAATGCTAGATCGCCTCTATTTGTGTAGTATTGCCATAAACACAAAGGATTATGTCCATTTAAAGCCTTACAAACACAAAGCACATTTTGAAGCTCTGTTCGGCAACCTAATGAACTGCCCACTGAAGCATAATATTGAGGCATTAAAAAAAAAAAAAAAAAAAAAAAAAAAAAAGACCAAAAGGTTTCCAAAAGGTAGAAAACTTAACTTTGTTGCCTGCTAATATTTCATGTTTGACCAAATTCTAATGGCAACACTGCATGTTTACATTACTAATCCAATTAAAAAAAAAGAAAAATGTTGACTATAATTAAACATTTTATTCAACACTTATAAAATTTTGAATTAAAAATGATTATTTTACTTAATATTTGAACATGCAAATTTTATGCTGATTAGAGTAGAGCTCTATTGTTAGCACCAGACTCAACTGAATATATTATTGCGAGTTGAGTCTCAAATAGCTGGTTATGTAGAGCGTTCCAAATCAGTAATGGCTGAAAGGATATCTCTCTGAGAAGGCAGCTGCCTGTGTAGGTAATAAGCAACAAGGCAGCTCACGTTGAACAAAGCTTGAGTTGTATATTCAAAATAACTTCTGTTTACTGTGCATTAAACAGAAGTCAAGCTGAGGGGATAGCATCTGTGAAGACTTTAAACAAGGTTATGTGGGTTTGAGCAATGCCTGGAGTTTGTGGTGGAGACAGATCATACATCATTTTGTAAGACTGGACAGTGACATTTGCCCTCTGACTTTCAGCAATAAGAGCCCAAACTTAAGAATTATGCTTCTACTTATATCACATGAAAGACATGGTGACTTAAAAAAAGGAAGAAAAAAGAAAAAGAAAAGTATCTTATGCTCATCAAGGCTGCATTTATTATAATCAAAAAACAGTAAAAATAGTAATTTTGTAAAATATGAACACAATTTGAAATAACTTTTAATTTATTCCTGTGATGGCAAAGCTGAATTTACAGCAGCCATTACTCCAGTCTTCAGTGTCAAATAATCTTTCAGCATTCTGATAAGAAACACCACTTATTAACAGTGCTAAATATTTCATGGATTCTCAGGTGAAATTCAGAAAATTCACAAAAGTAGCACTTATATGCAAGAAATGCAAACTTTTGTAGTATTAGAAATGTCTTTACTGTAACATTTAATCAATATAATGCCTCCTTGCTTCATTCATTTAAAAAAAAGTACTTACCCCAAATAATAGTGTACATATATTCATAACAATGAAATGTTTGCTGAAATGTAACTCTGAAATGTTTAAACTTAAAACTGCCATCATGGGCAAAACTTGTATCTTTCTGCATGTTAAAGCAAACAAACTTTAAATGATTCTTTCTGATAGCACATATCATTTTTGATCAATGCGTTATCACGTCCATTTCCAAAACAAATTAAATAAAAGCCACAAATCCTGTTTACCGACAGGGGAAAACGAACAAGTCATTTTTAATTATGTTGACAATGGCTGTCTAGAACAGCAACATGCCATATGACCATTACATGGCAAAACCTAATATGTCCAAAGTGACAAGCTCATCCAGAGAGCTCTGAATTCACACATAGTCTGGAAACTTGCCACTCTCAAGATGACTACAAAACCTGACAGCTAACCCTTTGGAGCTGGACTACAATACTTTATCTCCAACAAACTAAGCTGAAGTCATCAGGTTACTCAGTAACTTTTTCTTATAGCAGTGTTGTTCTATGTGTTCTATAAACTTTGACAGTCTAAGTTAGTAATATTTGTTTGATTAAATTAGACTTGAGTTTAAAGAATAAAATAAAATTAGACACAGGAGATTAAATTAGGGACACAGTACTAAGGGAAGATAAACACATTCGACCTAAAAGAAATATCCTCTCTTCTGATAATATATATCAGCTTTGTTTTTTTGTGAACATCCATCGCTTCCCCTATCTATGTATTACATCTTGGCACAAATACATATTAATTAATTGAGAATAACGCTAAATATTGAGTTTGGCTGATGTGTATTTTTTTTAAACCATATTTTATTAATTGTGTTGGCTAAATGCTCCTGATGAGAACATAAAAATACACTGTTAAAAACACAAGACAACATTTGGCACAGCACTGCAGAGATATCAAAAGACAAACACAAAAAGACTAGAATGTAACCTAGATTTCCATTAGGAGAACTTCATAATACGTAATTATAAATCTTTTGATAAGCATAATCTTATTTATTTATTGACAAAATGTATTTTTTTCTCAGAATTTTTCTCTGATTGCAAAAAAAGTCTGAATTATGAGATATAAACACAGAATTGCACAAAAAAGTCTGAACTGTAAGATAAAAAGTCGCAATTACCTTTTTGATTTGATTTGATTTTTTTAAGAAACAAGCTTACATAGAGAATAGCACCACATTTTCGACATACAAACTAAACAAAAATAATTTGACAACTACTGACACATTATGTTCATGCAACATTTTAGCTACCACATAAACCTAAGGATAAAATAGCAGGAATCCCTAAAACATTACAACCTGTGGACAAACATACATTAGTATTCTGACATGCAGACAGGCCTGTGGTTGTTTGAGACAGCTAGGATGACGCAACAAAAAAGAAAAAAATCTGAACTGAAATGTTACATATGTGCTTGGGAGAGGGTTACTGGGTCCATTCTTTAACACACTTACTCAGTGTCTTTGCTCCGTACCCGTCCTCCCCTATTCCAGAGATGTCCTACACCACACAGCCGATCAGAGAGGCGAGAGGGGGTGGAGAGAGAGAATGAGAGAGGATGGGAGACAGAGAGACAGAGGAAGAGAGAGACAGTGAGGTTGTTGGTGGGGCGGGCAGTAATGCCAGAAGAAAGAAGGAGGGCATGGGCTTCCTGGAGCTACCTACACACCTAGACCTTTCAATTCACCCCGAGGATGCGTTTGTGTGAGCGTGTGGTGTTTTTATGCACCTACGTGTGAGAGTGCACGTGTGTTTGTGGCTACTTACGTTCTGAGTCACTGCCGTCTTGCTCGTCTGCGTCCTTGTTCTTGTAGAAAGGGAACTTGCGTGAAAAGATGAAGTTCTTTCTACGTTTTTCACTGAATGACTGTGCGGAGAGAGAGCATGGTGCAAACAGGGGGCTCTAAACGCTGTCACAATCATGCTGACAAAAACAATACAACGACTGGAGCTGGACGTGAGGGACAACAACTAGGAGACAACCAAACATCCAATTGTTTTTTATTGGCAGGATCATGCACCTAAATTGAATTAGTAATTAACACATATTAAATACGCTTTTATTTGTCCTTAACTAATTACATTATTTTTAGCTGGAACTTAAAGTGCTTGTATGATCCTGTAAAGGTGATCTTTGGTTGTTGGGAAGGCTGATCTAAACCCCGCTGTCCATGACATCACAGCACCTGAGCTGTTTTCAGACAGCTCAAATGTATTCAAATTAAAACATGTTCAATTGGAAGGCACATACAAGGGAGGTAAACAATGATAAACAAAAAGTGCCATGCAAAGGCAAATGGGATTAAAAAAAAAATAGTAACTCAAATTAAAATATCAAGCATGCAGGACAATCCTGAGAGGGTGGCATGCTGATCAAAGGGGACAAATTTGTGCTGCTTGTGTGTATTATGATGTTCTGAAGGTGAATTGTTTTTAAAAATGGCTATGAAATGCTACAAAAATAAATGAGGTAACATTGATGTGATTTTCTAGCTGATTTGGTGAACCTGAGGTCGATATGCTGTCTGATATGAATGTAATTTTCCTGATAAATTACAATCTGTGATGGTGAGACCCATCTAGAATATGTACAAATCATCTTTTACCCCAAAATTAAAAGGAAAAATTATATAAAATTATTCGAATTTTATTACAAATCAAAAGTAGTTTTATGACCATTAAGATTTTTTTTATTATGAAATGTTATTGAAATTACGTTTTACACTCTTTACACTATGCAAAAACCATAAAGGAAAGAAAAACAAGAAAAATTAGTTTTAAAGATTTAAAGTATGAAACATCATTATAATTTATTTTCAATTTTTTTAAATTTTTTTTTACTGAATTTAATTAATGCTATAATAAAATAAATATGTCCAGAAATAATGTGATAAAGTACTGAGAACGTGATTTATTTATTTTTTACTCTACAATAATGAATATCATGATTATTGTGCTTAATTACCAAGAACTGAAATGGTTTTAAAAATAGGCTTAAATTTTCTTTTAACATGAACATTAAATTTTTTCTTATGGTTTTGGGGTGAAATATAACCCAGACATTTCTTTAATAGATTAACAGATATATGTTTGGCTAAATAAATATATAATTTTGTGTGCTTTTGTGTGTATTTGTTTTTTCAGCACAGTGTACGATTGAAACCAACTGTACCACTGATAGTGATAAAAGAAAATATTCATAACTATGCTAATCCTTTCTATTATAAGGCACATAAACATTCTTAATCAATGCATTTTCAATCAACAGTGAAATCCTATGAATCATAAACCTGAAATGATACATACACAAGTTGGTGCATCTTAACACAAAGACAAAACCACACAACAAATCGTCAAGTAAACCATCAGTGCCAACACCCCCACTCCTCTCCCATCTTCAAAAGATGGAGAGAGAGGAAAAAAAGAAAGAGAAACGAGACAAGAAAGAAACTGAAATTTGCAGGTCTGGCTGCAATGTTGCTATGGATACTAGTGAGAATCACAAGGCTAAAAATCTGAACGGCGCTGCGGTTGTGTGCCGAACTAAAAATACACCCCACATCCTTCAGTTTAATTCAGTTCACCTCTCATGCACAAACAAGAAATATTTACTACAGACGACCTTACCATACTGATCTTGTAAAAGACGCTATAGGAGACACATTTATGTAGAAATGTAATATTTGGGCTATTTCTGTGAGCTTCGCTGCTGCACTGATGCTGAGAGCTCAAAGTGAGCTGTCACACTGCGGCAGAAGGACAAAGTCCCACACACACACTTTCACTCTGACTGACTCAATGACCCACCAGCACAACTTGAAAAGGGGAAATACATTTGAGATGATGGCACGACAGAAACTAAACTGGATAGACTGAAGAAAGGAAAGAGACAGACAGTTAGATTACACTAGATGAGTGAAGAGACACAACAGGGGCTGCTGGTGAACTGTGTCTAAACTGTCATTAAATCACTGGCCCTTCCTGCTTATAAATGAAAACTGGGGCGAACAGAATTTCGGATGTTGGCACTGATAAAACCAATTTAAAGACAATCACTCAACAAATACAACACTTACCCCTTTAGAATCGAGGCTACCGGGTTTTGCGTTGAATTTAACCGTCTTCAGACGGGCTCTCTCTTTTCTCTCCACCCTGCCGCAGTAATAGAGACAAAGTCAGTGAAATGTTCCAGACAAATGTCCGGTATCCACAAAAATATTAGGCAGCACAAACTTTCTTTTTGGTTTACAGCAGGTTTCTCAAGCACCAAAACAGCATATTGGAATGATTTCTGAAGGATGATGTGACACTGGAGACACTGGAGACTTTGCTATGACAGGAATAATTAACACCTTAAAATAGATTTAAATATAAAACTGCTATTTTAAATTGTAATAATTCATAATATTATTGTGTTTTTTCCTATAATATAAAATTAAATGAAGCCTTGTGAATTTAAGAGACTTCTTTCATTAAAAATTATTTAAAAAAATATTACCATACCCAAACTTTTACACAGTACGTGTACCTATGCAACGATTTTGTTTTACATAACCATTTTTTCCTGATATATCAAATCAAACAGTCATGTTCTGCTTTAAATTTAAGACTTTTTTATGTAAATACAAAGGAAATAATAGACAAGAATATAATAGGTTAACATTAATGAATGACCCATTTTTGCTGCTTATTATTCATATGCTGTATTCAACTCTTTCATATCAGTTTTCCACTGTATGTTCTCTTTAAAGAGCCAACTTAAATATAGGGCAGTAGGGTGATGATTAGAACTAGGGCTGTCACATGTAAAATTAGTACAATTAATTATATAAAAAAACAGTTCAGTAAAAATATCACTCCTTAAAAAAGGAAGCACTCATGTTATGTTTTTAAATGATTAATTTAAATAATTTAGGTGGCTGTGCTAAGTAAATATTGATATATGCAATTCATTTAGATTAATTTGATAACTTAGCATATCAATGATATGTATTTGTATTTTCTTTTATTTTATTGACAGCTCTTTTTAATTTAAAAAGTAAGATTGGATGTGGATTGTGATTATCAAATTACTAATTGGAAGAAAAAACGCTTAAAAAAGTGGTAATTAATCTCCACTGGTCAAATGTTTAGTGTTTAGTCATGTAGCTGATTCAGCATGAAACTCACCTCCTCTTGCTGGGGATGACGCCCATCTCCTCACTGTCTCCTTCGGGCGTCACTCTCCTGGCCTGCCACCACTCATCATCAGATGCATTGATAACATGGAGGATGTCTCCATATCGGAAACTGAGACCCTGGCTGGGAAGCCCACTATCCTTTGCCCTCTCATAGTCAAACAGAGCCCTGCAGAGAGGCACACACACAGAGCTGTTTTACAGAGCTGACACATTCATGCAACATTTTGCATCCGTCTGTCACTAAAACAGTCTTGAATTGGCAGTAATGGCTGACTCATTCTAAAGCAGCATGTGTG
The DNA here is from genome assembly GCF_963082965.1 of Carassius carassius. Taxonomy (NCBI): domain Eukaryota; kingdom Metazoa; phylum Chordata; class Actinopteri; order Cypriniformes; family Cyprinidae; genus Carassius; species Carassius carassius. The sequence goes on along the minus strand of NC_081803.1, from coordinate 12,827,074 downwards.
AAATGTGCAGATACAGCTGTAAAAGGTACAATAAGTGCCACCAGCCACAGTCAGCACATATTATAGAGTTGCACTGTGTGTGTGTTTGTATATAATGATGTTGGGATATGATGGATTAAAACAACAACTGAATGATTTGTTCTATAGCCTCAGGAATCTATAAGCAGCTGCCATCACTTTTCTTGCCAAGCTTGGGGAGGGAGGGAACATCATATTAAATTAATATATCTGTGGGATACAACTAGAGCGCTATTCTGTGGTCTGTTTTAAAAAATGAAGCAGTTAAACAATTAATAAATTCAGAGAACTTCTGCCCTTTCTACCTATCATTTCCTGTCTCCTCTCTGCTGTAAGGTAAACATATACTGTGACAGACACAATATTACAAAAATATGCATACATTCAAAACTCTGGGGCCGGTAGGAATTTTTTTTAATGAATACTTTTTTTCCAAAAGGATGCATTAGATTGATCAAAAGTGACAGTAAAGACTTTTGATAACACGTTTACAAAAAACTATTTCAATGAACTTTCTATTAATTAAAGAATCCTAAAAAAAAGTATCATGGTTTCAACAAAAAATATGAAGTAGAACAACTGTTTTCAGCATTTATAACAAAAATCTATATTTCTAAAGCAGCAACTCAGCCTATTAGGATGATTTCTGAAGTATCATGTGACACTGAAGACTGCTGAAAATTCAGCAGGAATAAATTACTTTCTAATTTGTCACAATATTTCACAATATTACTTTATTACAGTATTTTTGATCAAATAAATGCAGCATTGGTGAGCGTAAGAGACTTTTGATTGACAGTCTGTAAACATGGGAACCAGGTCTTTCTCAGATGCTGCATACCTCAAAGTATATGATACATTTCAAATCATTTTGAAAGAAAAATCTCAGCTCCTTCACATAATAGAAAACCAGTTAGAGAGAAGCACAAATGAGATCAGAAATGCAAAGCCATTTCAAAGGAGATCACAGTTTACTACACACTCCTGCCATCTGAAGTGGATGAATTACTATGCGGTGACAGAAGAAACCTCTCATTCATCCTCATATGGAGGAGCACTATCCAGAGAAACAGGCTACCATTTCAAAAATAACCATGATTCATGTCCTCATACTTAGAAAGAGACACAAACACTCTATTTTAAGAGCAGATTTTATACTGATGATGTAGACTCAAAGGCCAGATAAAAACACTGTCTGAGGGGTGGGTGCAAGTGGAATGGAGTCACCCATTGATTTTAGTGTGCTCTTCAAAAATAAGCAGGAGAAGTAATATTTTTGTACTTTTTATTATATTCTCAAACTGTGCCTGCAAAAACACTTTTTACAGTTTTACAGCCATGCTGTTTTCACTACGGTTAAACAGATTCAAAAGAAGCATACTGAGTACACAATACAAGAGATAACAGCAACAATGCCCATTAAACCCGTTCCTCCAGGTACATTTAGTCACTGCAAGCCTAGCCAAAATGCTTCAATGCAGACTTGGGTTATTACATTTCATGTTTCTCTCTAATGTCTATACAATTTCTTATTCTGTTTGGGTGAAAACAAAGAAGCCACACTGAATGATACCCACATCCTAACGGCAAATGCTTACAAAAATGATACTTCAAAATTTATTTTGAATGGCAATCAGAGGGTAACTAAGCCAAAGTAAACCAAACTTTGACCCCTTGATGTAAATGTGAACACAAAAAATAAGTGGATTGTCTGATAACAAAAAACAACAACAACAAAAACAGTCATCTATTAAAGACATTTATCATTTTAGAACAAGCTGTTCCTAAAATGCTGCAATGACACCACACACTAAACAGCACTTCTGGATTTTCTACCATGATAAAAGTTCTCACATAAGAATAGGCTCTCCTGAATAAAAGTGTGAGTTGGGGAACAAAAAAAATAAAAAATTTTTTTTTTTAAAACCATATTTTTTCTGCATATTGTGTAGGTGATCAATATCATCCCAAGGATGAAATCAATGAAAAGATACACAAGCTACCCATACTGCACTGCTGTGAGCAGATACCTGTATGACAAAATGGGCTGCACATAATGGCTGGCACATTTGTTGCTCTAATAAATGGAACATTGATTCTCACAGATGTCATTTCACAAGCATGCAAGCAAGCAAGTTGTATTTTTGGACAAAATGCTCTAATCTAGTGATGTGATGGTGCAAATGTGTCTGTTTGGGTCACTACAGTGCATCATTATTTATAAAGCAGTTAATAATATACAGTGTAATGGCGATAAGTCACCATTACGGATTCGTTACAAACCATACTGAGTGCAAAAACCAATCATCTACACCAGCAGTTCTCAATTCCAGTCCTCGTGCCCCCCTGCTCTGCACATTTTGTATTTTTCTCTTATCGCTTCAGAAGTTGGTTCTTTTCGAATGCAAGTGCCTTGCGAAGTGGACATCACAGGATATTCCGCCATGATTCCAGTTCGAAGCGAACGTATATGTTCCATTAAAAGTGCATTGAAGTGTGCGAGACGTGAATTTAAATTGTATTTATTTACAGAGATATGATGTCACACTTGTCTGTGTGTGAGGACGTTGCGCAGCACAAATCCGTGAATGAATGTTCCAAAGTGAGGTAAACTTGCGAGTAGGGAGCAATGAACACTGTGTAGGGACCATGTCAATGGGAACACAGTTCATGCACGGAGCTCACATCTAATGAGCTGATTATCTGAATCAGGTGTGTTAACAAAGAGAGACATGCAAAATGTCTCGCAAGGACTGGAATTGAGAACCACTGATCTACACTTTACAGACACAAATAAAGTGTTGTCTTCAATGTCCTCATTAACCTTCCCTTAACTAAAGGATAAAACACACACACTCACACACATACTACACATGGAACACATGCCTAGGGAAAAAAGCACATGCTCCCTCTCATCGGCCAATAAAGACGTCAAGGTTGTTATGGAAACTGCAAGCCACGTACAGTACAGTGGAGATAAATAATATTTTTATATGTTTGTATGCTGGCAGGTTCTCAGCATATTTTAGTGAATTCATTCCTCCATGGCATCATTATAACAGTGATGCTTCTCAAGTCTCTTCCAAAAAACATCATGTGGAAGTGCAACCTGCTGACAAAAACTCAAAATGTACTGTCATTTGACACATGAATAATGTGCTCTCCCCTCTGCTACCATTATATGCCCTTATAATAATAAATAAAACATGTTGTCTGTAAACCATTCAGCTGATAAAATTACTGATAAATTGATAAAGCTGATAAATTACCTGATGAAAGAACCAAAACATTATACTGTATACCGCAAGAGCTGTAGCTTAGTGGTCAATCATACTGGTGCTCATGTGGTTACTGCAGGTCAGGTCAGTACTGCTTTAGAATCTTTTATATACTATTATAGTATTTATTCATATTTTGAATAACCTTTTATTTTATATTTAATTTTTCTCAAAATTTTATTTATAGATTTGTAACTTTTTATAGCTCTAACAGTTTTGAATCTGGCTTAGTGCAGGTTTTTACATTGAAATACTGCACGTAAAACTGTTTAGTGAAAGCGCCCCTGAGTCTTTTTTTTTTTTTGTGATTTATTGTGTGGATCTTGCAGTAGAGCTGCAGGGCTGGATCTCTGTCTAACAGCAAGAGAAACAGTACAGGTACAGTATGTGAGTAATATACATGCTCAGCAGAAAATGGTACATCCATGGGCGATGAACCTCATGGACAGCATTTTTCCACTAGAGCAAATGTTTGTAACATAATTTGTTAGGAGTGAGGGCTGCATCAGTCCTTGAAAAAAAAGAGTGTAGTATTTGCTAAGCAGTAAGATAAAAGCTGAAGCCATCAGCATGGCAAAAGGGAAAAAATGCATTACATCTAAAACATGCAAACTAGAAGAAAGTGTCAGAGTGCTGGCAAAGGTGCAGGTAATGTGGTGCTTTTACATGTTACAGAGAAATGTGATGTTTAAAAGCCCTCAGAGTAAAATGGAGTGGAATCTGTATGTGTAGATCAGTGGCCTCATAGCGATAATAGCCGGGGCTAGTGAAATAACAGAACCCAAGCTGACATTTGCAAGAATGATACAGTCGTGGCCAAAAGTTTTGAGAATTACATAAATATTAGTTTTCAAAAAGTTTGCTGCTAAACTGCTTTTAGATCTTTGTTTCAGTTGTTTCTGTGATGTACTGAAATATAATTACAAGCACTTCATACGTTTCAAAGGCTTTTATCGACAATTACATGACATTTATGCAAAGAGTCAGTATTTGCAGTGTTGGCCCTTCTTTTTCAGGACCTCTGCAATTCGACTGGGCATGCTCTCAATCAACTTCTGGGCCAAATCATGACTGATAGCAACCCATTCTTTCATAATCACTTCTTGGAGTTTGTCAGATTTAGTGGGTTTTTGTTTGTCCACCCGCCTCTTGAGGATTGACCACAAGTTCTCAATGGGATTAAGATTTGGGGAGTTTCCAGGCCATGGACCCAAATTTCAACATTCTGGTCCCCGAGCCACTTAGTTCTCACTTTTGCCTTATGGCACGTTGCTCCATCGTGCTGGAAAATGCATTGTTCTTCACCAAACTGTTGTTGGATTGTTGGAAGAAGTTGCTGTTGGAGGGTGTTTTGGTACCATTCTTTATTCATGGCTGTGTTTTTGGGCAGAATTGTGAGTGAGCCCACTCCCTTGGATGAGAAGCAACCCCACACATGAATGTTGTCAGGATGCTTTACTGTTGGCATGACACAGGACTGATGGTAGCGCTCACCTTTTCTTCTCCGGACAAGCCTTTTTCCAGATGCCAAAAACAATCGGAAAGGGGCTTTATCGGAGAATATGACTTTGCCCCAGTCCTCAGCAGTCCATTCACTATACTTTCTGCAGAAGATCAATCTGTCCCTGATGTTTTTTATGGAGAGAAGTGGCTTCTTTGCTGCCCTTCTTGACACCAGGCCATCTTCCAAAAGTCTTGGCCTCACTGTGCGTGCAGATGCGCTCACACCTGCCTGCTGCCATTCCTGAGCAACCTCTGCACTGGAGGCACTCCGATCCTGCAGCTGAATCCTCTTTAGGAGACGATCCTGGCGCTTGCTGGACTTTCTTGGACGCCCTGATGCCTTCTTTACAAGAATTGAACCTCTTTCCTTGAAGTTCTTGATGATCCTATAAATTGTTGATTTAGGTGCAATCTTAGTAGCCACAATATCGCAATGATGGCTGCACGCGTTTCTTTGCAGATCACCATGGTTAACAATGGAAGAACAATGATTTCAAGCATCACCTTCCTTTTAACATGTCAAGTCTGCCATTCTAACCCAATCAGCCTGACATAATGATCTCCAGCCTTGTGCTCATCAACATTCTCACCTGAGTTAACAAGACGATTACTGAAATGATCTCAGCAGGTCCTTTAATGACAGCAATGAAATACAGTGGAAAGGTTTTTTTGGGATTAAGTTAATTTTCATGGCAAAGAAGGACTATGCAATTCATCTGATCACTCTTCATAACATTCTGGAGTATATGCAAATTGCTATTATAAAAACTTAAGCAGCAACTTTTCCAATTTCCAATATTTATGTAATTCTCAAAACTTTTGGCCACGACTGTACATTACATAGATTACAGCAACGGAAGATTTTATGTGATTACTACATTTTTACAATTTACTAAGAAAATGTGAGAGGTGCTTATTGCAATAGTTGCCATCAAGGGGCTCGCTTACTGGCCAGAGTCAAAAGAGCCAACCTTCAAGGTGGTTGACAGGGTGTTGCTAAGCAGCACATATTGTGTTCTGAATGATTGCTTACATGCCCAAGACTCCTGTCTCACAACCATCTCCTTCCTCAACTGCAGAATTCTTACAGTACTGTGTACCACAGGGGCCATATTGTATATACTGTATATATTCAAGTTTCTTCCCCTGAGAAACAATTATATTAGTCCATGACATGAGCGCTTAAAGTTCTTGTACCAAAACCAGTTGCAATACTCTCTCTGACCCTCACAATTACAGGCTGTTTTTGCCACAAGACTTCTAAATATAAATTATGAGTGTTTTTAATCAGGATCAGCCAAGTTGCTGATAGTGTTTTTATACGGTGATATAATATATAGTGATAGTGATAGTTTAACAATAGTGTTTTTATTGTTATTGTTTATTGTAAAATTCTGTCATCACTTACACACCCTTAAAATCTGTTTGTGTTTATTACATGTGTGATTTTGCCGGCTCTTGTGAGTAGTCGATGAGCAAATTTTATAATAATTTATGCAAAAAAACAATGATAACTCCAAGGGTTCACATACATTTTCCTGTAACTATATCCTCATGGTTGTAATGCAAATACCTTGATGAGAAGGGAATTTTAAAATCCAGTTTTCCATGACATACCCTCATAATATGACCTCTTAGTTAAGCATTAGTAAAATCACACACACAAAATAAATGTGACCTTAGTGAGCTTATCTGTGCTGATGTGTTCTGCAGAAAATAAATGTCTCAGTGTTTCAGCTTTTCCCAGCATCCGTGTTCTGCAAAAACCAGCCAGCTCTTCGGACTGGCTACGGCATAGTACAATTATCTAGCACCCACAGAGGGGGCCTGCGGCATTAGACTGCAGCTGGGAAAAAGATATTGAGCCTCTTTTAATGCCGTGGGAGCAGTGCATGCTTTACATCATGAGGAGAGGAGGTGTGTGTATGTATAATTGCTGACAGAAGGGCTATTTATCACAATGGATCTCCACAGGTGCACTAGTTCTGCTGAAATTTTCCACCTTACACATAATTACAAAGCCAACTCTGAAATCTACAGCTGCATGTCGCTACCAGCTAATGAGGAACTAACCTGTTCTGAGGACTGCATTGTGAAACATATCTGGGAGAGTCACAACAGCTGTTCAGAGGAGTAGCCAAACAGTGCTGTTGCATGGGAGGTTTGGAGTGAACCTGGTGGCTAGCATGTATTACATAGGTCTTATGATTTAACTCTTTATCTTCATAACTTCTTGAAAATATTTACAAATATTTAGTAACCTCTGGAAATGGGCTCAAACTATTATCATTTTGGCTTGTTCTTAACAAAAAAAATGAATAATTTTAAATATTTTTACATGATAAATAAATATTATACATTTAATAGATATACGATTTTGTTATTACAAAACATTAAGATAACTTATATCTTTAGTATATATATATATATATATATATATATATATATATATATATATATATACATATATATATTGTGCATATATATGTCATACTGTGAAATAAAATTGGTTTCATGTTGACTTAAGAACAGAGAGCAGGTGAATAAAGAGAAGTTTCTTGGAGCATCTTATAATGGATCACTGTTGCCACTTTCCTACTGATTTTAAATATAAATAGCCCTTCTAAATGTCATGTAAAACAGTATGATCCCCAATTCTGGCTGATCTAGGATTAGTGCGCACACATAAGACAGCATGTGCTCCTTTGAATGTGTGTGTGTGTGTGTGTGTGTGTGTGAGTGTAAGAAAGGCGAAGTGGACACTGATGAATTTTGACTCATTCACTCAGATACTCTGCAGGTTCACACACAGACCCCTGAAGTATGTGTATGTGTGGTTATGTGTACAACAAACATTTCACTCCAGGCTAGAAACAAGTCTCATCATCCAGAGAGACCACACTGATATTTAACACATAACACATAACAAGAGTGACACGGAAAGACAGTTATCTCAATTTTATTTTGTATTTTTTTTGGGAGGGGGTGGTATGTGTAAAGCATACATTTTTGCTAATTTTAACTTCAGTCACACTAAAGTTAAAGTTTTCCTTAAAAAAGAAAAGGAAATTGCCATTAGTGTAAATCTGAAGCTTTTTGGGGGGGGGGGGGGGTAATTTACTGAAAAAACATACAAATAAAAAGATATTAATTCTTGCAGTTTTGTGTTAGTGTGTGTGAATTTATGTTTAAATAAAAGAGGTCTACCTGACATAGAGCGAGCGTTTTTGATTGGTTCGGAGGGATCCCGATCCAGAACTCATGCTGTGGTTCATCATCTGCTCTCGTAAGTCATGAATCTTGGCCTCGAAACGCCCGTATTCTGTAAGCACAAACATAACCAAGCAAGTGTAAACATAATGCAACACAAGCCCCTCCACCCCCCAAATCAAACATCAAGCTTTGCAATGGCATCCCTAAAATCACTAGAACAGAACAGAGCACATGCAAACAAACAGTCTCAATCCAAAGAATTAATAAAACGATCTCTTAGGTGAAATGCTGTCTAGAAAGGCTGTGATGTTGTAGAGTCTTAGTGTGCAAGATGACAGCTCCGATCAATATAATCTACAGTAACTGTTGTATGCTGACTTCTAGCACAAGGTCACACAATCAATAAAGGAAATGTCAAAGAAAGATTAGGAGAGAGAGAGATGGTAAAGTCATTTTATGTATCTACTGTGGTGCAAATGTATGATATCCGAAAACATCTCACTTCTGTCTCTATGTTATATGTCACTGAATCACTGAGTTTCCTAAAGGATTAAAATATTCATCATTCTGCAAGATAATAACCAGCTAAATGTTTATTATTATCCATTACTTAGTATATGGACTTTTTAAGAACCCCTATTGTTGTGTCTTATTACAACCTCCTTTAGGAGGGTTCAAGCCATAAGCCTCATACTCCCCCTCCCAAAAAAAATAAAATAAAAATAAAATACAAAATAAATAAATCTAAATTTATGTGCACCCTGGTTAAAAACAAAGATTACATTTCATATCTATAATAAGATCCCATATAACTTAAAAAATATGCTGATCGTTTTAACTACATCTGATTCATAAAACAGAAATGCCCAAAAGTTTTTTTTGTATCTGTAAAAACCACTGTTTTCAAAATTAATAATAATAATAATAATAATAACAACAACAAATTTTGGGTTACCAAATCAGCTTAATATAATGACTTCTGAATGGAATAAAGGCTGTTTCCATCACAGGAATAAATCACATTTTTAAATATATTAAAATAAAAAACTGTTATTTTAAAATGTAATTGTGTCTCACAATATTGGACAATTATATTCTTGATTTCCATGAGCATAACAGACTAAAACTTTCAAAAGCATTAATTAAAACAAAAACTTACCAACCCCACTAAAAAAGAATTGGTGTAGAAACAATTTTCACTGAAAGATTTCACAATTACTTACAAAAAAAACAAACAGCAAATAACAGTGAATTAAATCATGTTCAAATTTTGAAGTATGAAGACCAAAATAGTATTTTACTGTAAAACATACTTAAATAATATTTGTTTTACTGGCTTTCTTTTGTGAATTGTAGTGTAATGTTGTAGTATATTTGTCAGGATGGTAAAGACACAGACAGCTTTAAAACACAGATTTGCCCTCCTAAAACAGGACTCATGCTCTTTCAGCATGCAATCGAGTGCATGGCATGGCAGTTTGTTGAGGGTGCTGCACACCTCAGCCCTGTTTCAGCAGAGAACTATATCTGCTGTGGATGCTGACCAGTGTGTACACACACACACACACACACACACACACACACACACACACACATTGTGTGCTGAACCTGAGCACTCAGCAATGTCCAAAGCCCAGCCAGAACACCATTAGACCACCCAAACCAGCAGAGCAGCCCCAATAGAGCACCTTCCACATCTGAGTAACATGTTACAGCTAATTTGGATCCTTTTCTGGTTGTCTTTTATTTAGTTTCTTTCATTTTCCTTTAACACATTTAATTGGTCTAAAAATAACTAAACCACTCATCAACTAGATGGTTTGAGCAGCTTCTGATGAGGGTCATCAAACGGTCTACACGCAATAAGGCTGATTTAAGAGCCCAGTCTGTCCTTGCAGGAACTCAAAGGTCAAATGAAAAGAACATTTTTCATTAGGCTGCAGGCTGAGAGAGGAAGATCAAGGACAATTATGATGATAATTCAATCAGAAATGTTCAGTAAAAGCATGAAAAAGACCTGACTCACAAATATATCCACATTTCCTTGAAATTTCCCCACCTCTGGAAACTAAGCTTTACCTCTTTCTCTAATGGCCTCAATTAATTTGAAAAGAATAAAAATGAGATGTTTCTTCTCCAGAGAAAATTACACAGAAACAGATTAAAAAGTCTCAGAGTGGTGCAAAGCTCAGATGGAGGAGAACCCAGAACAATCCCACAGTGAGGAACGCACTCATCCCGAACAAATCCACTCAAATGAAAAAAAAAAAAAAAAGACGGCTGAGCACACAAACCTTTAGGAGATGTTTTTTGGGAACATCATTAGAAATATTTGACATTCTTTTCTAAATAAAGATTGAAAAAAGTTCATACATTGAGAACTATTCAAGAGGGAAGTTGTCACTGAAGGAAACACAATACCAAGATAACAATATCATGCACAGTTCCAAAATAAATTGCACTTTTCTAAAGTATAACATAAATATAACCTCGACTAAACCAAATTGAATGCTACAGACCCCCCAAAACATGCAATAAACACTCACATACACACACGTGTGCTTGCAAATACACTCTCACTTGAACAGAAACGAATCAGCAACAGCAGAGAAGCTGAAAAGGTGAGGGGGCTGGAAGACAGGATGGAATAAAGGAAAAAAGAAAGAATGTATGAATGAAAGAGAGAATAAAAAGAGATTCTCACTCTTGAGGATGCTCGCAGACTGCAGCGTGAGAGACTGACCGCTCCCTACACAAAAGCAAATACTGCCACTCTACCACCTTATCTCCGCTCTCTCTCTCTCACACACACACGCTCTCCTCCAGACCTGCTCTCATTGGCCGGGATTCTAGAGTGGGCGGGGTTGAGTGTCTTAGAGTCCCTCCTTCCCCTAAAGTAGTTCAGATCAAAAGCCATGCTGGATTTTCTCTCTTGATGTCAGCTGTGTGTTTTTCAATCTGCATCATATTAGCTCACTTAAAGGTAAACAACCCACAAATCCAGCAAATATTTCATTTTCAGCTGTCCTTCAAAACTTGCGGATTCCATCAGCATATGAAGGGTGTTGGTGCACATAAGCAGCAGGTTTGTGAAGTAAGCACAAGTGAATTGAGAAATCAATTGATTATTAACCGCTAACCTCTGGAAACATAAGAAAAAAAAAAGAAGGAAAGAAATCTTTTTACTATTATGGTTGAAAACCATTGTGATGCTTAATATTTTTGTAAAACAATAGTGATAAAATTTTTTCTGGATTCTTTCATGATTAGATTTTTTTAATGAATGTGTTTATATGTCTGTAACAAAAAAGGGGAAAAATGAGAAAAATATAATAAAAAAATTAAAATAAACATTTTGTAACCATAATTTACAAAATATTATTTCATATTGCATATGTTTTACATTTTAGCTAATTTATTTTCTTCTTTGCTTATATATATATATATATATATATATATATATATATATATATATACTGATATATATATATATACAGTACAGACCAAAAGTTTGGACACACCTTCTCATTCAAAGAGTTTTCTTTATTTTCATGACTATGAAAATTGTAGGGTCACACTGAAGGCATCAAGGGCTATTTGACCAAGAATGAGAGTGATGGGGTGCTGCGCCAGATGACCTGCCTCCACAGTCACCGGACCTGAACCCAATCGAGATGGTTTAGGGGTGAGCTGGACCGCAGACAGAAGGCAAAAGGGCCAACAAGTGCTCAGCATCTCTCGGGGAACTCCTTCAAGACTGTTGGAAGACCATTTCAGGTGACTACCTCTTGAAGCTCATCAAGAGAATGCCAAGAGTGTGCAAAGCAGTAATCAAAGCAATAGGTGGCTACTTTGAAGAACCTAGAATATGACATATTTTCAGTTGTTTCACACTTTTTTGTTATGTATATAATTCCATATATAATTCCACATGTGTTAATTCATAGTTTTGATGCCTTCAGTGGGAATCTACAATTTTCATAGTCGTGAAAATAAAGAAAACTCTTTGAATGAGAAGGTGTGTCCAAACTTTTGGTCTGTACTGTATATATAAAGGCTAAATCTAAATCTCTGATCTCCAGGACTCTGTTCGCATTATATAATTCACAAAAATTGCACCTTTCCCTAGAAAAGCAGCAGGGATCTGCCGCACATTTGCACCTTCTAGACAGATGAAAAGCTTTCTACCTCTGCCTGTACCAGACCTGCATTTCAAGCAGAGAAATTTGAGGAAGATTACAGGCTGTTTGGGATGATGGATTACCACCCATCCAGAGACAAGGATAAGAAACTGTAGAACTATTATTATCAAACGTGCATGTTAAAGTGGGTGCATTCAAAACATTTGTCTTAATTTTGCACAGACAACTGCATTTACTGTCATGAATGTTGGTTTCAGATTAGCGTGAATGCAGTTGGACACATCAAGACAAACAGCCGCCCTTGTGCGTCACACACGCACGCACGCACGCACGCACACACACACACACACACACACACACACACACACACACACACACACACACACACACGTATGTTTGTGGCAGTCTGCAGTGAGATGCTTTCAGTTAATGGAGGACAGCTTGTGTAGTCTCATTAGCTTCTGTGCAGTGACTCCAACATGCCAAATACAGCTCCACCCGCAGCAGGGGTAAAGAGCATCATTGTGCCAGAAGGTACAGTCACAATGAGTGAGCTACCGAACTGGCAACTGGCGGTGTAACATTTCCAGGAAAGTAGAGACTGTAAATTAAGCCAGCATAATCAGTAATGTGTCAGCGCACACATATGCACAAGTTTTTTGCTAAATAATGCCACTTTATCTACAGACTGCAGCAGGAAGACAGTGGTGAGTGATGATTATAATGTTGAAAATCTAAAGATGCGCTCACATTAGCGAAATTTTATGTGCAAAGGTCAATTGTCAGTAGTGTAGAGATGTATGAAGCACTGCTTAATAAGAAGTTATGGGCTGCATCCAACATTGCATACAGTACTTCCCTACTATAAAGTAAAGCAAAGGGGTGCTCTAAAAGACAACTTTATTGTACTTTCTAAAGGAAATGTTATACTTAGCATGCAAAACAATGCAAGGGGTCTTCTAGATGTTTGCTAAGGTGTTCTGAGTGGTTGTTAGTGTGTTGCTATGTGATTGCTAGGGTGTTCTCAGTAGCTGAAAATATATATGTTGTTGTCTTTATGATATTCTGGTCAAAATATGGCTCAGGTTCTTCCTTCAAAGTCCGTGCAATTAATTCTTTCTCACCCACCAGGAGAAAACCGTATAATTGCTTCGAAAAGTAATAGCACCTTTCCTCAACAAGCTGCACAATCTGATATACAATACATGTCCAAGACGAGGAATTAGGATGAGAGATGACCTTGTGTGATCTCAAAAATTACTTAGAAGGTTAAACTAATCAGTTTTGTACAGCTCATGACAAAATAGCCAGAATGTAATTCTAATTATTATAAATCATGTTCTGGAAAAATTCCTCTCTGAATGTTGCCCTTTAAATTAGTAACACCACAGAACTTGCATGGATGTGGTACAATCTGTCAGAACAGTAAAACAATAGTACTGTAGAAGATTCATTCTCTGTGGAAGTGGTTCAGATGATTGGGCTTCATTAGCAAGAATGAGATGGGGGAGAGCAGAGGTTACTCATAAATCAGCGGGACACACAATATTAGAGTAAAATACTCATTCATAGTACTCTGGCTATCCAGCTAAATGAGTAACGGCCTGTTAGCTTTTCAAGGCCTATTGTTTTCTGTTTCAAAATGTTCTGAGAGTAAATCCATGATTTTTAGTAGGCTACCGATATTTTTTGTAGCGATGGTGTTGAAAACTAGAAATAAAACTCAGTTTGTTGTCAATCCATTTATTCACTCATGGAAGAGAGGATGATCTGTCAGTCAATATGTGGATTTGTGTGTGAGTTTCAGTGTATAACTCATTACTGTGAAATTACCAAGGTTCGGGCAGTGTTTGCTGGTTTGTCGTTTTTTTTTTTTTTTTTTTTGTAGTTCAATTTTATTAAAACTAAGCTATAAAACCATTTTATCAAAGCATTTGTGGCTCTGCAAAACATAAAAAAGAACTTTTACATAAAAGTCTTGAAGGCAGAGAAGAAAAAATCTTGAGATGGTGCAAAATGGTAATGAACAACAAAATAATGTTGTAAAAATCATACTCATTTAATCATGCCCTCAACCTTTACTTTAATTCTTAAATAACTAATTTCCTTCAATAAGAGCAATTTCAGATTTAGATTATCTTCACATGGGGCTTTTTTCAGTAAATGTTATGCAATTAATTTTAATCCATCGTTAGTCCTAATTATCACAGAAAATGGTCAAATCATAGCTAAATGTATGAGATAACCCCTTTCAAGGTTTAAATAATAGTCACTCAATACTTGAGGAGGAATAAAAACATAAGTCTACTTCATGTTTTGATTTGACAGACTTACTGTAAGAATGTCAACTTAGCTTCGCTACGATTTTGGTTGACTATCAATCCATCTTCGGTATTCTGGAAATTGTAAATTGTTTGTGTGGCTAGCTGCGCAGCGAGAATGTCATATTGGTATGACTCGGGGAGTTGCTGATGAAAAGTACCACTGGAAAGCCCATCTCAGCAGTCCCACAACACCCGTGCAGAAAGTGCAAGCTTGCATTTACCCCTGCACCCTAATGAGCTCAACCTCCCCAGAATCGATCCCGAGAGCATCAGGGGAATTGGATTGAGCCACAGAGAAAGACCAGCCTAGTTGGAACCATGACTCTATGACTAAATACTCATAATGCTGACTACTAAAGTACAAACTTGCATAAGCACCTCTGAAACGTATTGTAAAAACCCGCAAAACATCTATACTAAACAGTTTTGCATAGTGGGTGCACAGCTATATTGCAAACGGAGGATATTGCCATTAGAATTAAATGTTAATGCCGAGAGAATGTTTTTTGTGGATTCACAATACCCATAACAAAGGCTTGGCCAGCAAAAGTTCAACATTATTATACAAATATTGCAAGAGGGCTCAGAGAATGTTGGGAGTTACTGTTTCAGGAATAGAACAGAAAGTCAAAAGTCATTGGGAGCTGCTCTAGAAACCTCTGGTGACTCCTCTGAAGCATCTTCACCTCCTCCATCTGCTAAAGAAGTCCTCAAGACCTTATTTATCAATGGGGAATCCTATGCACTTGCCAGATTCATTCCCTTAAGCACTTCTGCCCCTCTAAGCTCCTGCCAAACAGAGATTGTCACCTTAACTATGTCTCTCCTCCACATATCTCTATATAGGATCTCATCCAATGATATATACTGGATGGGTGTCAGAGGTTAGAAAATCACTGGTCAGACTCCACTACAGTCTTTAAAATGACAGGAATCTTAACACTTATCTTCAGTATGATTGTAGCTGGCCTCTGCTCTCTTAAAGTCAAATAATATCAACTCAAAGCAGATGAGGATCAGCAGAGGATCATACAGTATAAGAAAGATGTTTGAATGCTAAAATAAACCATCATGTGTCAGTCATATGCCTTATGGTTATTTTTAATGTAACAGGACACTCAATCGTGTGTAGTTTTAATTTTAAATAATGCATGCACTAATATATACAGTGGTCCCAACAAATATTTATAAATTTAAGTCACACTTAATGTACAAATGCTATTGCATTAAATACAAATACCAAGCTGCATCTTCAAACTTAATCAGCAAACAGACTGAGTCTGTACTAATATGTTCAAAGATATTAGTTTAGGAATATTAGTTTAGGAATCCCAAAAAAAGTAGTCTGTGTTTGTGATTGGGCCAACATGCTGCCATTCTGTGAGTGTCAGCTGTGTGTGTTTTGGTAAAGGTGTGTTGGTTAAGGGGGTAATTTGGGAGAGAGGGTCAAAGGTGAAAGAGGAGGAGAGGCAGAAGAGGAATGGAGACAGTGAGCAGTGCAGTAAGTCAAGCAAGGCTGCTGATCCGAACCCTGACCCTGAGCTCTTAATCTAGAACATATCACCTAAAAAAAGTACTTTTTTTTGTAGTTTTTAGCCCATGTGTGTTAGCTTTGAGGCCATCTATATCAGTGGTTTTCAACTCCAGATCTCGGAACACACTCCCAGAATGTTTTAGATGAACATCCATGTTTTAATTAGTGAGACATCTAAAACATTCAGGGAGGTGGGCCCT
Organism: Carassius carassius; assembly: GCF_963082965.1. Classification (NCBI taxonomy): domain Eukaryota; kingdom Metazoa; phylum Chordata; class Actinopteri; order Cypriniformes; family Cyprinidae; genus Carassius; species Carassius carassius. Next base: position 12,810,862 of record NC_081803.1, on the reverse strand, counting down.
CAGGACTGGAGTTGATAAACACTGATCTAAATGATGGTGTACAAAAATGCGGGCAAATTTAAATCAGAAAAAGATGCACAACCTTTTCTTAAATGGACCAAAAAATAAGAGCCAAAATAAATATCCAAATATATAAGATGAAATATAAGGAACCTCCTCTTTCAAAATGCAATATATCAACATAATATTTTTATTTTATTTTAGAATAAAATATAACATAAAATAAAGCTCCAACAGTGCTAATAATAATAATAATAATAATAATAATAATAAAAAATAATACAATTTCATTTTGAATTGTGTAATTCTTATGAATTAGTCCTTCCTCACACTTGATTATAACAATTAAATACACACTACCGTTCAATAGTTTGGGGTCAGATTATTATTATTTTTATATAAATTAATAATTTTAATCAGCAAGCAAGAATACATTAAATTAATCAAAAGTCACATTAAAGACTTTTATAATGTTAAGAACATTATAAAAATGTATTCAAACGAATGCAGTACTTTTCAATTCAATTCAATCAAAGAATCCTAAAAAATCTGTCATGGTTTACACAAACATTAATTACAAAATAATAAAAATAAAAATAAAAAACTGTAATAATATTTAACATTATTACTGCTTTTTTTCTTTTTATGATAAAACATTATGCAACCTTGGTGTGCATAATACACAAAAACAAATAAATAAAAATCTCATCCACCCCAATATATTCTAATATTTATGTTTATCGCTTATGTACCTCATTGCTAAGTCCATTTATATTAAACATTTTTAAAAGGAAAAATGTAAATGTTATAAAATGTCTTGCTCTACCAGGATTAATATGTGGATGTGTATGTACTGAACAGCAGCCGTCTGTGTTGGACGAGCGGGTTAGAGCCAAAAACAAACACAACAGGATCTGAGGAGTTTATCAAGTGAGGCAGCAGGCAGGGGGAACACAGGATGCACACAGGATTATCAGGAGAGCAAGGTCTCTCTCTGTTCCTTTCCCCTGAATGAGAGGCCCATGGTCAGAGACGCCACTGGGGCAAGAATAAGACCACATTCCTCAGCCAGACTGCAAAGAGTTAGACAGAACCTGAGCAGTATACTTCAGATCTTTGTGCTCCAACTGTCCTGGAATTCCCAAAGCCTCATGGGAAGGCAAAACAAAGGAACTGTAAAATCTGCAGTTGTAGCATTTGAGTCTTTAGTTGTGGACTAGCTCTGTGCAGTCTGACTGTGTGGTACTGCTCTTGTCCCAGGTGCTGATCACATGGCACAAACCTGCAGTTGGTGGCGGGGCCCGGCGTGGGGAGCACAGGGCAAGTTCTGACGGGTGAAAAAAGAGAGGACATATCAGTACACACCTGATCACGCTGCCACATCTGTCTCTCTCACCTTATCACAGACTGTATGAGCACACACCAGCAGCTCATGCTATGCACACCTCATATACCGTTTCCAATATCACAGACAACAGGATTACTATTTAAAGGTAAAGTGTTTCATTTCTGGTGCCTCTAGTGGCAACAATTGGAAATAGAAAAATAATGCATGTTACTTATATGGAGTTCTAAAACAATTAGTCCTAAAACTCAGAATTAGCTTTTTAAACTTAAAATTCCATTGTCTGTAAGTCAATGTTTTTTATTTATTTTATTTTATTATTTTATTAGGGTCTTAAATAAGGTCTGTGGTTAACACAAGGACAAGATATTTGTATTGTGGTATTTATGAAACCGGGTTTACTTTTGTAGTTTCCTGTCACATGAAAGCACTGTCACATGGAAGAAATGACACACTTCACCTTTAAGTAAGATAAGCCACTAAAACATTCTTTCCGGACTACGGTGATGCATCCAACCCCATCTGAATGGGTCACTGGAGTCCAGAGCAGCCAAACCTCCTAATTGACACTTATCAAACATGGCACCTCAACACTCCAAGGGGACATGCGCTATTCTGTAACAGTCAGGAAGAATAATAAGTGCACGGGCTGGGCTTGGCCCAAAAATGTCTGGTTGAGTTGTGTTTCTGCTCTGCCTGCAGCTAAAGGCGAACTCTGCAGTGGCTCTGTAAGTAAGAATCATGTGAACTTCAGCAACGGTGTTTGGTCAGGAAGAGCTGACGGACACTTACCCTCGGGCCGGTATTGGGCGATGATGGTTACCGTCTGGCCCGCTCCTTTCAGGGCAGCTGCAGCTTGTTCATGAGTGGCACCTCGCAGATCGATTCCATTAACCTGAAATCAATCACAACAAAAGCTGTTACATCAATAGTATCTGTTTGTGAATAATGTTTCATCAATAACACTCACCAGAAACATTAAATAAATGAGCAACAAGGCTAGAAATTATTATCAGCAACAAAATACATAGCAAGTATACATAAAGCATGTGATAATAAAAGCTAATTCATCTTACCCTAAATTAATGGCTCAAATTGTAAGCATTGAACAATCAAAGTCTCATACAGTCTCCAACGAATTCATATTTAAAACTGCCTGACTCAGAAAATGTGGCATCTTTCAGCCCGGAGTCATCTGGTGCAAGAAATGTCTGCTATCATCCAGATGCACAGTTCTTCGGGTCAAGAAAAGCCTACAGTAAAGGATCAGTTGGCGGCTGTACCCTGTAGACCAGAGTCTGCAACAACTGAAGCACAAAGTAATTAGTGCTCGTCCAAAATATGAGTTTGGCTAAGTTGTGTGCATCATCAGTTCTATGATTCAAATTGAGCCATTGAAAGTCAATGGACAAAAAACTCTTGTAAAGGTGCACTCATTTTTCCTCATTAAAAGATTTTGCACATAACTAAATGAATGGTAAATGTGCAAAAAATCTATACAAATTACAAGAAGACTCCAGTCAAATCAGTGGCTTAAACAACTGTTTTATGGTGGCCGATACGTTGAGATCTCATGACCAGGCAAATACTATTTCTTTAATGTATCCCCCACTTTCACTTGTGGAATAAATAAGTCATAGCCGACAACCATTGTAGTCCTTATGTAGCAGCTTGTTAGCAACAAACATCTTCAAAGCACACAGCAGTTTGGGTTACACAATGTTATATGTAAATTAAAATACATTCACATATTTTCATGATTAAGACTAAATCATTTCTAATTAGTTTCAGCCAGTGGAATCTCTTTGGGGTCCAGGGGAACCGTTCTCTGCAGGGGGACAGGATCTTGGGCTACACCAGGTTTAGGACTACAAAACAGAAGAGGTCATCATGAGACCACAGTGCAGTGGGAGGTGTTTGTATATGTGAGTCTCAGCATGCCTGCAGCAGCGTGTCCTAATGCTCATTTAACAGTGTGAACTCAGAAGGTACACCACAGCTATTCTTAGTCTCCAAATCAGGCCAGCACTCCATTATCTCTTCCCTCCCTCTCTATTTCTCTCCTCTCCCTTGTTCTTTCTCTCATTCTAATCAGTGTCCTAAGGAGGCAGACCGTGATTGCTCTCGGCTCAAGTGGCACCGAAAGTAATTGTGGTGGGGATCTGGATGGAGGGGTCTGATTACGACTAGTGAGCCCTGATGAAGCTCTAATAAACATAAATGATGAGATCAGTGACAGGAAATCAGCTTGGAGAGCTTCTCGAGTTGATCGCTGATCTGGATTGTTTCAATGTGAGCTGTAATTGTGCTGTCAATTAACATGCCCCAAAAAAGGTTACGGAACGATATCTATGCTAAAAACTCTGTGATGAAATTATAATGAAGCCTGGAACTGGTGGAGTTTTGAGTAGTGACTAGACAAAAAAAAACAAAAACAAATAAAAAAACTTGTTTTCGGCAAAGGTTTCAGAGGTTCGCAGAATAATGTGATGGTGCCACCTCATGTTCAGCACAGGTTCTGCACTACTCTGGGAATTTTATATAGCTATTTGAATGACTACATAAAAACATAACATACATGATGTCTGTTCAAATCAAAAACGTAATTAGTATTTTAAAAAAGAAAAACATTAAATGACTATGACATTATAATAACCATGCATGACTATGATTTGGGGACCTAAATGTAAAAGTTAGAGAAACAAAGTAATTTAAAAACCTAGATTTATCAACTACTAATTTGAATATTAAGGAGGACATGTGCTTCTAAATGTTTAAAGTGGTTTACGGCATATAATAGCAAAATATGACATCTGTCCATGACCTCTGAGGCAGATATTTTAACTTTAATGAATGCTAATACATTAAGTAGCTGTTTATATCATGAAACAAACAAAAGGTCAGTATACCTTATTATGATCATTGCAATATCATTTAGCCAATTTTGCCATTATGTATGGTTTATGTATTTTCAGGACGTCCACTTACGGATAGGATCTGGTCTCCTCTCCGCAGCTCTCCGCTGAGGTCTGCGGGCCCTCCTGCAAGTATGAAGGAGACGAAAATGCCTTCTCCATCTTCTCCTCCTACGATGTTGAAGCCCAGTCCAGTCGAGCCCTTGTGCAGAATGATCTTCCTGGGCTCCCTGTACACACAGTTCATGTAATACATCAGCTCAGAGTCCGTAGGGCTCAGCATCTCCACTGACACGGGCTACACTACTTGGTAAACATACACATGCATCTACGCGAGCATGCACACACGCATCCAGACTGTTGGGTTGGTCCAAACGGTCTACAATGTAATCGAGCCCAACAGCTGACACCTATTGGGGACTGCTCCACTTATGTGCTGTTTGTCCCATTTCTGCCTGGTTTCCTAGAAACGGAGAAGACGCACAGCCTCTCTCTCTCTCTCTCTTCAATGCACACACAGAATCACTTCATGCTGTGTATATATAGTATAATTTATAATAAAACAAAAATGAAAAGTTTTAGAATAAAAATAAATGTCAGTATAGGAATTAGAATGAAAAGTTTAATTTGAGAAGTAACATGAATTATGATGGCAAACAGTGTAGAATCTAAAATATAAAGTTATCTATAAAAGGATAAATCTTTTTTCTTTCCTTGTAATATCTTGAAAATCCTGAAATTAAAAATCTTAATTTATTCATGAGTTTAAAACTGATTTTGAATCCCAAGCTTGTGTTAAAGTATTGTACAGATTGTGTTAAAATGATCCCAAAAAGTCTGATCCACTTAGCTTGGCCCCTTTTAGGTAGTCATTGGATCCTGACAGTTGGTGCATCATCCTGTCAAGTGTGTGACCAATCAAACAAAGAGATATCTTGAGCTGTGACACCTCTGTCAGATACACTTAATCCTACAGATGATAATGCAAAGAGATGACACCCGAGATGGAGTTATTTTAGAACAGAAGGCTAATCCGTTAGTGCTGTCTTCTCTCTGACCTAGTTGTGAGGAGGAGGCAGGCCCATCCTCTCTCTCTCCATCACTTCATCTCTCTCCCAGTGCATCTGTTTGGCTCGCCTCGGAATGATGATGCTCTTCAGGCCATAGACAGAAACTAAGCCAAGCTGCATCCAATGAAATGTGAAAACACTACTTTTTTGGGCATAATCATTATATTTTACATGTTTTTTTTTTTTTACTATTTTACTAGTTACTATTGCTTGGCCAATGGTAAACATTCTAATTAATATTCAAACTTGCAAGGCCTCTGGCCACTACCAGCTAGTAAGATCATGGTTCATTGATTTTCAAGACAAATATGGCATACATGCTGAGAAATATTTGGTGTAGGATTTACAATTTTCACTCAGAAATTTCTAGTAAATATAAAAAATAATTACAAAGACATGGCAAACAACACATTGAATTAAACATGACATTCAACAAGAATTCATCCGTCCAAGATTTTTTGGAATTGTGTTTTATATACAGCAAATTTATAAAAGGCTACATCTTTTATAATGTGTAGCAACTTACATCCTGCCTAAAACTACTAAGAACTATAAATATCCACTTACAGTCTCTAAATGTGTGGTTTTGGTGGTTGTTAATACAATGCTGCCTAATAAATGAACCTTTTGTCTATAAAATATGATACATCAGAACAAGTTCATTACATATTCTGATCTTATGATCAGTCTGATGCTATGGAAATAGATCTCACATGTTTAGCAGTACCCATCAGATAAAATAATGCTACCCATTGATAATGAATGAGTGCAGCTATGAACTCAAAATACATGACCTGCAAAGACTTCAAGCAAAGAACAGCTCCTATTCTCTATGCACTTTGTAATACAGCCAAGATGTCAAAGTGGGACATTTTACCACTAGATGGCACCCTATTAAATTTCTTTTACCCTTAGAATCCAGTGAAAACAGCATATTTCTACAGAAAGCAACAAATTCACACAACAAATTATCCAAAACTAGTTACAATTATTATTATTATTTTTATCCACTCAAACATGCTTATCTTCGTTTCATGCTCAAAAGCTTCACTGAACACTGCTCAAGTTATTCATACCACATTATGCTTCAGGATGAGGTATAAACCATTAAAGCACACGCAATGATAATTGGGACTACTGAAAAGTCACTCAAGGTTATGCATTCGAACAACTAAATCTGTCTTTACGCTGCAAATGCAACAGAAAAGGTGCGCTGCTGACAAGACTATTTAAATGAGGTACAGAGGTGGCATATGTGCTAATTGCCTGACAATGCAACGATAAAGTTTAAGGTGGCTCTGATTCTATTCATCTTAATCAGTGGTCCATTCAATGGTAAAAGTGGAAGAAAATAGGATTATAATATAATTCTGAAACTTTAAATAATAATGACACAACTGACATAAATGATATTAACGTTAAATTCTGCATTACTAGTTAAATTTATGTTTTAAATATTATTTTAAAGATACTTTTTGTGATTCCAATGGCATGTTAATAAAATAAACAAACAAAAAAAAATTAACATTTTAATGAATGATAGCTACTATTTAACAATATAGATTTTTTGGAAAAGTACTTTTTTTTTTTTCTTAAAAGCTTAGAAGAAACGTTTGATCCCTGCATTATTCCAGTTTATACAAACATAAATTGCAGCTTGCCACTCAGAGAAGCATCCGTGACAGCTGATCTTGAGTCTGAGGACTCATGCTGATACTAATGATATTCTGATCATTATGTATTTGACACTGCATATAGATTTATTTAGAGTAAAGGCTGGCTCAGAGGTGGGTTGAGTGCTTGGAGCCCTGCTGGCTGTAACCACACTCTTTAAACTCTCTGTCTCTTTTCATCACTTACATTTCTATCCTCCAAACTTCTCCCCTCTCTCTCTTTCATCCCTCTCTCTCTCTCTACCTAACGGCTGCAAAAATGCTGATAGAGCTCCTGTCTGCCTCCCCCAGCAGCTCAGTCCCAAACAGCTAGTGTTTATCATTTCAAGCTCAGAGCCAAATGGGAAAACAAACCAAATAGATTGCGCTCGTTTTCAATTCACAATACCTGACAGGAGAAGAGGGGAGGATTGGCATTTCATATGCAACCCCTCACACATCTTTACCCTACACCACTTATTCACTGTCACTGTGTTATTCTCCCTCCCTCCTCTCTCTAAGCATTCTTCCAATGTAAGAGTGTTCCGAATATGAAAAAGTGTCAGAAGCTTCATCCACATGAAACATAAGCTCTCGTTTCTAATGGGTTGGCACACTATGCATTCATTGAATGGCAAAATAACCATTTCCTTTCAGATTCAACCTCAATAAAGGAAAAAAATAGCAGAATACCTATGTAATGACCCTCAGCCCTCCTGTTAGCGAGTCAAAAACATACTACACAAAAAATTTAGTTTGATTCATGAACATATGACTCTTTCGAGCTGGTCCTTTTATGAATCTTTCAAAATCCATCCATCCATCCATCCATCCATCCATCCATCCATCCATCCATCCATCCATCCTCATACTCCCCTTTTCCCACAGCAGAGAAAATCATGATCTCTGAAATAAACCCTTGAAAACCTTAAGCTCTTTCCTGGGTTTCTCTCAGGCTTTGACACTCTAGTAATAAAATAGTAGTAGTAGTAGTAGTAAAAATCTGTAACTGCCACTGATCGATCAAACTACTCAAACATATCTGATACACCTCAACACAATCAATTGACTCATCAGATTCTAAGAATCTGATGTTAAAACATCTATTGATATGTGCACATCGCTGCTGTTCTCAAAAACACTCTCTCAGCAAGAGAACTGGATGGCCTTTTCCCTTCTTAGCTCAATGGAGTCTCCAGATAGCAGCATCTTCTGCACCTTTGACTGTCAGAATCACAGCAGTAAACTCCAACACACTCAGCAGATGCAATCAAATCTTTTCTGCTTCATTAAAGGGCAGGTTGGCCCCCCAGGGATGTTTTAAGGAGGACACAATTGTAAACACTGAACTTTTGTTATTAAAAACATCAATGTTTTCTCCCGAGGGAAACTGGCAAATGGTTGGTGTATCACAGTAAAACTGGGCTTTTGACAAAATTGTACCACTGATCAATATGAGATGGACCTGTATTGTCAACTATCAGTAAGAAAGAGGAAGGAGGATAAGAAGAAAGGGTTTCATTATTTGCTGGTTCACTGAAGCACATGTCCCATAATGCATTGCAAAGGACATCTAGGGAATAAATAACAAACAATGGATGCAGTTTCACAGTAATCTAAGAGGCTTTGCAGAGAATTTAATATCTATAGTGAACAACTTGCTTTGGAGTAAACAGCCAAAGAGTACAAAAGACATATAGCAAAGTTTAATAGGGTTAGTGGTTTGTTCAGATCTCTTTATTCTAGACTCTTTTAGCAAACACCATTAATAAATTAAGCTAATTTCATCTTCATGCCCTCCCTGATAATATGATTTATGAATAAAAGATGAAAAGGCATACTTTAAAAGCTCCAGTACAATTAGTATTCTTCTCGTAGGAAACATGCTAACATACATAAACAACACCTGTCACTGTTAGAAATGGTGTAAGATTTCATACATTTGTTATTTGCATTCTCCAGTAGCGTATTTTAAAAATCTGTCAGCAAACTCGATTAAGCTAGTTTATCTTTCTCTAAAAGGAACACAAGTCATCCAAATTAGAAGTAACAAAATCTTTTGGGAACTATGATTTATGGTTCATGTCACAGCAAAAGCGCTATTAGCATGTGCCCTTCGTTTTTAACCCCAAACAAAATTATTAATCATAATACAAACAAAACTATCCCTCCAGATCAGTAATCAGCCGGTGTAGGGGGCACAACCCCTATTGAATGCATATGCTGCCGCGAAGCTACAGAAGAGCCTGGAAAGCAAGAGCAATTCAGCCAATCGGCTTCATCCATTTAGATCCGAATTGAATAATGTGAGGGATTCTCCCTCCTGAATGATGATTCAGAGATGACAAGATCTGGATCCTCTGAAGTCCTCCGAAGTACTTGAAATACATCAGATCTGATTTCTCTCTTGGAACCATGCTCGAGGTTGTTGATTAGGATCAAATTATTTTTTTGTGTACTACTGCCAAGTGGATACACATTAAGAAAACATCAAAGACATCTGAATTCTAGTCAAATCAAAGAGAATGACTACACTGAACAAGAAAGAGTCTGCTTGAAACATAATTTAGCAAATTGTATGCTAGTATCTCCTGGTGATGCCTAATTGAGTCAATAACACCTGAGAAAAATTCTTGAAATTATTAGCTAATGGACCACTTTTCTATATCCAGGCTTTTGAGCCAACCACTTAAGTCATACATGCCATAAAATTGACACATGGGTACAGTCAAATCCATTGTGCTATATATTCCTAGATCTTCACATGAGATTTGTTTTAGAATAGGCCAATTTTTTAATGGCATCTGTCAGAAGCTACTCAAAAGAAGCTTATGTGAAGTAACAGCGCTCTTAGGCAGAGTATTTTGGTGTTTATGCATGATAAAATGAGAACTGTTCCCTTTTGTATATGATCCTGACAATCTCACATGCTCGCTTACACAGAACTGGCCATTTTCACAGAACTGCTGCCTGCGCTTTCTCTTTAAGAGCATCACCAAAAACCGGCAGACCCTGAACATGACAGCAATCCATTAATCACAGATATTATCACTGGCATTTTCATGAATGCTTTTTTCACAAGTCCTGAGGATTTAAGCGATGCATTAGGTGTTAGCGGTGGCGTTCTGAAATGCAAATCAACTCAAATCCCAGAGAAGCCAATTAGGCACCGCTTTATAATTCATAGAGTAATGAACTTAAAAATATAAATCAAAACAAACCGGTAAACAAAGCACACCCACACTGAGGGCATTATGCAAAGATTCAGATAACAGTGGAAGATTCCTCGGCCATTTGTGCCAGAGAGTCCCGAAGAGCATTTCCTCTGCGGCCAAACCCCCTGTTTATACGTCGTTCACCTCCAGACTATTACATTTATATGTCTAGTCGTTTAATCAGCAAGATGAAAGATGTTTCATTATTGCTAATAATGTTTTATATCCAATTAACGATACAAGCTGCTGCCTGAACCTAAACTGAAATTAGTTAGACAGGAAATAAGGAAGATAAAAATCAATCCTCTCTGATTCATGATGCACTAACATCAGATGGACACAACAGGCACACAAGCAAAGCGCATTTGACAGCGGCCAAGCTCTGACCTTCATGGGGAAGCTGTCAATAAGCAATACAGTCTAACAAATGAGAATACGGACAATTGACAGTGGCTGCGGAAGAGAAGGAAGTAAGTGGACAGCTGCAGGAGAGATGTGATTCAGTTATACTGTTGTCACGGGTAACCACCAATCACCACGCTTGTCCTCTACATGCACTTTGCATCATTGTCAAATGAAGTATGAGGAATAAAAATTAAAGAGAATTATGCAAAGCTGTGAGTTGCTCATCTGCAGTACTCAATGCAATATTTTTTCAGCATGTCAGCATAAAACTGTATTAGCAACTTTTTTTCTTCCATTATCAGATATACTGTACACCACTGTCAAAGTTTAGGATCAGTAAGAATTTTTTAAAAGGAATTAATATTTTTATTCAGCAACGATACATTAAAATGAGCAAAGTGACAGTAAGGACATTTACAAGGTTACAAACGATTGTATTTCAAATAAAGGCTGTTCTTTTGACATTTATATATTTTGTTCAAATATTCCTGAAAAGGATTTTACAAAAATATTAACCAGCACAACTGTTTTCAACACTGATGTTAATAAGACATGTTTCTTAGCACCACCATACCAGAATGATTTCTGAAGTATCATTTGACACTGAAGAATGGCTGCTGAAAATTTAAATCACATGAATAAATGGCATTGCAACAAATTAAATTAGAAAACAGTTGCAATATTTCAGTGTTACTGTTTAATGTTTTTTTATTATTATTTAAATAAATGAAGCCTAGGAGAGCATAAGATAATTATTTAATGCATATTTCATCTATAATAAAAATCATACCAACCTCAAACTTTTAAACAGTAGTGCATTTTCTAAAAAAATAAATAAGATAAATTGATTTCACTTTGGTCTCTTTTTGAAGGTTCTCTCAAAATATGTTGCTTCACTGTATCAAACCTCTGTAGATTGTAAAAAAAAAAACACTAAGGAAAGAATGAGGTATACTAAGACTAGTACATGATAAGCATGGCATGCAGGTGACTTTGAAATGGGGCGGTGCATGCAAGTAAGCATAAATTAGGGTGTGGTCACAGAGTTTTCATTCACATGCCTCATTCAAGTCCCATCCAGAGCGCTGTGCTCAGTACCTGGAGATCTCGGAGTCAGGGAGCAGGCCTGCGTGATAGTGAGGAAAGTGGGGGATTGAGTGCATGGGGCTTTTATCAAACTCCACGGGGGAGTAGAGATGGGGAGAGGGGGCGCGGTCACTCAGTTTGTTCACAGTGCTGTAAACTGGCTCTGGAGGCCTGGTGTGGGAGAGAAAGAGAGAGGCAGAGAGCACAGCAGCTAGAGTTAGTACGCTGATGTAGACTGATACAGAGTAGTGACAGACCGATATACAAGCAGGCCATTCCACCTAGGGTCAGACATCAACAAGTCTTTTTGACTAGGTTTACACGTCTACAACACATTTACCCTAGAAGCAAAATTGTTTAAAAATAAAATGGCTATACAAATTATAATAGTAAGACTTTATTTCAATATAACTTTGAATTCTGTGTTTTCACTTAGTAAAATATTTTGCCGTAACAAAAACCCATACCGGTTGACCACTAACAGAGAGAGGGAAAGATGGACTAAGAGAGAAAGACAGAGAGAGGGTGAAAAACATAGCAGTGGAAGTGGGAGGAACAAGGAAATAACTGCAACTGGTTAGTTCAACATTTAGCTTTGATAATTAGTGTTACAATTTTAAAAACAGGCTATTTCAGTTCCACAATTCTTCAATCAGCATCTTCAATCAGCCCTCAGATCTTCAATGTTCGCATTTAATAATTAACGTTCTGTGTCATGCCAGTGTAAAGAGGCACCACAGGGACTGACATCCAGCGATGTTTTGGACTCTTTCATTTTTTAAATTCATTCTCCCCGTCTCAATCACTCAATCTGACTGCCGCTGTCTCATTTTCTACAAACAATCCACAGTCTCTAGGGTTCAAAAACCAAATTAGACCAGGAGAAGTGTGCATAGTGCAGAAAGACATAATTGAACATTCAAACGACGGCTCACTTAAGTCGCTCACCTCAACTGGAAGTGCTGGGAATCAAACCTGTGACCTTCCATCTCATCTAACGAGGGATTTCTGATCAGAAACAGACAATAAGTTAGCACGAGGACAAAACAGACAGCAGTTTATATGAAATGATATGTTAAAATGTGCATTCTAAACGGTTGGAATGTATTCAGTACTTGTTACATGTAGCATGCAGAAACAAAACAGGGACACCAACAGAATTCAGAACAAAATCAAATGTGACAACACAACAAGCCCCCTTATACAACACGACTGGGTTTGACAAACAAACAAACAAAACCAACCACTTAAAATATTAAAATGAAAACCATTCAAAAATGTGTCATAATCACTTGACTCTAACAGAGTCAGTAAGAGTGAGCAAGATCTTACTGCGGATACAAGACTACATTAGACATGATGCAGATAATATGAGTGGGATATATCTGTGACATGTTCCTCACCGGACCACATTCTCTCCTCACTCTGTGTTGTGTAAGGCTGGCTTGTGAGGCTGAGATGACTGACAAACACTTTTTTACCTTCCCTACATTCTACCCTTTTTTCTCTTTGTCTTTCAATCTTTAACAGTACTCATTGTATCTTCTCCTCCCCAGTGTGTCTTTCCACTCTCTCAGTCTCTCACTGTCTTGTTTCAGCACATTTCTTCAAATCCACAGTTCGCCTTGCCCTCAAAGGGTTAGTTCACCGAAAAATGAAAATTATGTCATTGATAACTCACCCTCATGTCGTTCCAAACCCGTAAGACCTCCGTTCATCTTCGGGACACAGTTTAAGATTTTAAGATTTTAGATTAAGTCTGAGAGCTCTCAGTCCCTCCATTGAAGCTGTGTGCACGGTATACTGTACATGTCCAGAAAGGTAAGAAAAACATCATCAAAGTAGTCCATGTGACATCAGAGGGTCAGTTAGAATTTTTGAAGCATCGAAAATACATTTTGGTCCAAAAATAGCAAAAACTACGACTTTATTCAGCATTGTCTTCTCTTCCGTGTCTGTTGTGAGAGAGTTCAAAACAGTGTAGTGATATCCGGTTCACGAACGAATCATTCGATGTAACCGGCTCTTTTTGTACCAGTTCACCTAATCGAACTGAATCGTTTTAAACGGTTCACGTCTCCAATACGCATTAATCCACAAATTACTTGAGCTGTTAACTTTTTTAATGTGGCTGACACTCCCTCTGAGTTAAAACAAACCAATATCCCAGAGTAATTCATTTACTCAAACAGTACACTGACTGAACTGCTGTGAAGAGAGAACTGAAGATGAACACTGACCCGAGCCAGATAACGAACAAAAGATTGACTCGTTCTCGAGTCAAGAACTGGTTGCTTCGGTTTTCGGATCACCAGTAGTTCTTTCAGACAGTTCGATTCAATATTTTTCGGTGAACTAACCCTTTAATACAGGGTCACAGCAGGCTAAATAAAACCATGACAAAACCCTTATTATACACAAACCCTCTAGCACTTCACACTGACGGTGAGGCACAGAGATAGAATTAGGAACAGGCCAGCATCACCAACTCACAATACATATATGGAACCACAAACTTAACATGATTTGTCTACGTAGTACACCGTTATAGACAAACATAGATAACAGATTATATTTTGATGGTCCTGGAACAATATATCATATAATACATTCATTTTTTGTTGGTTTGTACTGTCACTGTTGTAAAATCCTGCTCTGCATTAAACATCAAATACCTTCTGAATTGACAGTGTCGACAGACAAAAGGATTGAAGAAAAAGGTGAGTTTAGGACCAGGGGCACCACTAGGGGCCTCAACTAATGTCCAATGGGGCTTCAGATTAATAATAATAATAAAAATAATAATTTGTAACAGTACACTACAACATACAGTTCAAAATTCTAGAGTTAGAATTTATATATATATATATATATACACACAAATTACATAAGATTAACAATGCTTATTGTTTAATAATTATAATTATTATAATTAATAATTATGAATGTCCAGTTCATTGGAGGTGTGCTTAGTAATAATTGAGTACTGACCCAATGTAGTAATGCTGAGTGTGTATGTACATGACAGGGGTATGGGATGTTCTACTTCTGCAGCTCTATTATTCATTATGAGTGAACGACCAGGGTGTGTGGGTGGGTGTGTGTAGGTCATTGTGGTGGTGGTGAGAGTTTTTCAGAAAAATGTTAGGTATTTTCAACTGTTTTTAACATTTTGTGTATTATATTATGGTGTATGTTTGTGTGCATGACTTTCCTCTAATAATGCAGTGAGATTATGGCAACATAACCAACTCCTTCACACTCTGAATCTTCACACTCTGTTCCCCTAAACCAATTATTAATTATTCAACTTCTAAGCGATAATACAAGATTACATTTATTATGCACATATACATGAAATGCCCCATTCTATGTTTAACTTAAAATCAATTCCTGAGTCAATGAACTTACAAAAAAGATATTTAGTGGCGACAGTATTCTGCCATTACATATAATAATCTTCAGGCAAACCTTTGATTTTCTCAGATTCTCCTGTGGTAAACACAGTAGAGTTGAAGGGGGCTGAATTTCCAGGTGGGCTTATGCTTCCTCTAAAACACAGACCACGTAAACCTTTTACAGAGAAAAGGGGGTTTAATCTGTTTCTCTCACCTCTTTAAAAGGTTGTGTTCTTTGTTTGGAATGCATGTTGTCATGCATGTTTAGCATTCATAGTAAAACCAGGTATTTTTCACAGCTGGGGTACATTAACTGTGTTTCTCAGTGGGAGACGTTAACAAGGCCGTCTGGTGAAAGTGTCAAACATAGCCGAGAAATTACAGTTGCAGTGTTGAACTTTGGAATTTATTTAGTAATTAGTTATTCATCTAAAAATACTGCAGGAAAACAAAATGTCATCCCCCGTGGATTGATGAAGATTATTTTGGTGAGCGTGGCCAATAGCCAATGAGGCTATTGGAATTCTGGGATTCAAATTTTAGCTACACACACCCAAGAGGAAACAGCCCCAAATACTGTTAAACAACCATTGCTAGACCCTCATAACACTGCCATGCAATGCCTCAGAGGTCCAAAACAACCACAGGGTAAATTAACACATCAAGAAGCCAGCCGACAGAAAGAGCGTGAGACAAGTTAATCAAAACAGAAGTCTGTTGTGGCATTTTTTGCCATTCTAAATTCATAGTTCTCATGGAGTATGATAAATCCTTTTTTGATTTTCCAGAAAACTCCAGGGATGATGCTCAGTATTCATATCACTCTGAGGTTCAGATTGCGTTGCAGTGTACTAAACACATCCCCAGCCCTGCAGTTCTGAACATATGTCTCCCAAAACACCCTTAAAAGCAAGCCAGCGTGCAAAAACAAGCTCATGCTGTCGGCATACACTGATATCAACACAGATTTTAGAGTTTTAATCAGTATGATCTTTCTGTCCTTTTTTCTGTAATAAACATCTTATGCTGTGTGGTTGCTAGGGTGTTCTATGTAGTTTAATACTGAAAAAAGACCACCTTTAAATCTCTATGATATTGCTTTACTTCTTGCACATTTCGTACCATTTTCAAAGTGAAATGTCAAATTAATGTTGCTAAAACGGTGTATTTTATTGCATTTAAAAATAATGTACTAACTAGGCTAAACCCTAGCCAAAACATAACCGATAGAGTTAACTAAGAAAAGTTCTAATAAATATGCATTACTTTGAAGCAACCACGCCAATTTAGTTGCTTCTTTGCATCTTTGAACTTATTTATCGAGTGATTTATTTTGCAGTACTCAGACCTTTGTGCTCCGTAAATACCATGCTGCACCAGGTGAGCTACTGAGCAAGTTTACCACGTCAGAAAAGCTATACAAACAAGAGCTGGTTATGCGATGCAAATAGTAAAATGTATTTTACTATTGTATTTGTTTACAAGTCACGCATTATGATAAACATGAAAAACTGTAAATAATTATTAATTGATAATCTGCCACTATAATCATAATTTGTGTGAAAAGGAAAAAAAATTAGGTAGAGCCAATGTTGTTCTGCACATTCACAACAAACATGGACCACTAAAAATCCAGGAACATGAAAACAGTATGGAACAAACAGGACAGGAGGGAGTAAAGGATGGGGCAGTAAATCCCAAAACAATCCCATCACTAGGTGTGATGATGCTGCTTGATTGTCTTTTGGATTTCCATGGGACACATGGGGGAAGGGGGCTATACAGTCTACCTGTGGGCAGTGGCATCTGGTAGAAAGGGAAGGAATTACCGTAGGAAGGAAAAACCATCCAACCTGTTAATGTCCTCTTCCCCCAGCAAGTGCTTGGGCAGGGGGGAATATCGGCCAGGGGAGATGGGCGGAAGACTGGACTTATATTCCAGAGTGCCGTTATTACCAGGGGAAGATATATGATTTTCCATAGCGGGTGAGAATGCTGTAGAGAGACAGAGAGATAGTTTATGTTACACAAACTGGCTAATCATAATGCTGGCATTTAAAAAGTTAACATTTTCATTTAATTATTAAATTTCTAAGCATTATTAATTTTTCTCTAGCATTCATTTTTCTCTATTACATAATGAATGGTGAATGAGGTAAGAATCACTCACAGTGTGTGATATCCGGCGGCCCATAGGGGTCTGAGAGATAGACATTAGTGGTTTTCCCAACTTTTAGGTATACTACATCTGACGTGTTCTTCAATATGGCCACTGCTTCTTCATGGGTCACCTCTTCTAGAGTGTAGTTATTCACCTGGGTGAAAAAGAAAACACGCGAGATGTGTTAAGCGGGCAATCCAGAGTTATGTAAACAGTTATGCTCTAGTAGTCAATGGCGAATCAGAGCTACCAAATGTGTCCTGCCCAGTGGATTACACACAGCACTGATCTTGCTAATTAAATCAAACTCAGTCTTAAAAGAGTTTAACAACCTCACTGGATTAAAAGCAATGGAGTTTGACATGGACCCTACAGCTAAACTTCAGGAATGTAATCAGCCAATTATGTTACAGCTTCCATTTCCCAAAGATCTCTGAGGGCTGATTCTACACGATTGGACATAGATTTTGTTTTGTGTGTTTGTATTGTATGAAACATTCAAAAGTTACCCCAAACTCACACCCCTGGTTGAGCCTATTTGAGCTGCTTAAATAAAATTTTACATAACAGAAAAATCAACAAAAACTCCACAAAAACTCAGGAACATGTACATTAAAATACTGAATCTAAAATTAAAAATAAAATCTGATTTTAATTCAAAAGAGAAAACTAAACCAAACAAAACAAAAAAAAGACAAAATGAATCAAATCAAATCAAATAAATGAAATCAGAGGTCAATGAGCCATACCATGAGCAGTCTGTCTCCAACTTGTAACCGTCCATCCTTCTGTGCAGCTCCCCCATCAATGATTTTAGTGACATAAATGCTGTTATCACCCGGGATGTGTTGGTTTCCCAGACCACCAGCAATACTGAAGCCGAGCCCTATAGGATTTTGAGAAATGACAAATCAAAATGATAGCTGTGTCCCCCCATAGATGCAGTGTCATCAGACTACCTCTACTTAATCAAACCTAAGTCATTCTTTCACATGGAAGCAATGCTGAATATTTCAGAAATTCATATTAACTGACTACTAGTAATAAACAGTACTCAAAACTCTCTCAGAGCAGAAAGTACTGTATACACTTTCCTCAAACATAATTTTAGTTTCTCAATTTCCTAGAGGAGAAAACAAGTGTGGCATTGTAGAGTGTTTTGGATTTGAGGAGTCTACGGTGCTTGAAGCTCTTTCTCCAAATTTGTGGAAGTGCTGCTGTGTGTGTATGTGTGATGCATCTCCCTCTGTGTGTTCTGAATAATGCATCAAATCTGTCTTTCTCAGGTTATACAGTAGTTCTGTTAATTGCTCTGCCCCAAACAGCAACCAGCAAAAGAGGGCGTGAAAACTCTCAGGTTTAGTGGAGTTTCAAATCTTGATTTGTTTTCCATTTCTCTTCACACCCAAGATATGAATGTGTACATGGAGTAAAAGCCTATATTCTTTTATAACAGCAGAAATCAGAAAAAAATGGATGCAAACTAGGAATGTGCAAAACTATGAACAAACAAAACTAAAGTAACATTTGTTTTTTGCAGAGCAGACAACAACCGTGACACCTCCCTAACGCAAATGGTGACAAACAGTTCAGGTAACAGATGGGTTTTACGGTAATTGTAAATCTGAAACCTTTTGGTCCTTTTATGAGTTTAATTTCGGTGACTGTTTCCAGCATTGGTCTCCTCCTGCGCACATAGAGCCTCACAATCGATCCGGCCGCTTTCAGAGCCTCCACCGCCTTACTGTGAGACACCTCCGAGACATCTGCATCGTTCACACGTAAAATACAGTCATTCACTCTGCAGAGAGAAATAAGAGCGAGGAGTTAGTTTTCAGGAGTCCTCAGTGCATGGTGAGCCTCCTGCAGAGAGCTCCAGATCACAGCAGCCTGTGCTCCAAAGACAGCCGCCTCCTGGGGCTTGCTCACATAGAGCAGCTGAGACCCAGCAAACAAGCACACACACTCAACCAAACCAGGATCACACACATACACGCAAGTATATATATGCAATATATACACAACGGACTCACCATAAAGCTGAATAGTGTTCAACCACTCAATTTAGTCAGTTTAACATGATGCCATGATGGTGATGGGTCCTAATAATGAATTAAATATAATACATATTAAAAATGATCTTTACATTAATTTGACATAATTTGTAACATTTTTTTAATATTTTATATATGTTTATATGAGTGCTGTTATTGTATAGTTATTAAGTAAAACTAAAACAATTAAAAACAGTTTAGGTAATTTAAATAAAGCTAAAATAAAAAGTTGAAGTATTAAAAAAGACAAAAACTAAAACCGACATAAAAAATAATGTAATATAGAAATATTGAAAAAGAAACACAACAAAAACTAATAAAAATCACAAAAGCGCATAACAAAATTAGTACAACTTAAACAAATTAAAATATTAATAAAAACTATGATAGTATATAAAACTAGAATAACATACAAACACATTATCTAATATGATTTATTTTTAGTATTCATTTATTTTTTATATAAAACTGTAATAAATTAAGTTTTAATTGTAATATATATACAGTACTGTGCAAAAGTCTTAGGCCACTAGTATTTTCACCCATAAAAATGGTTTTAAGTCAGTTATTTATATGTTTTGCTGTAAGGCAAGGCAAGGCAAGGCAAGGCAAGTTTATTTATATATCACATTTCGTACACAATGGTAATTCAAAGTGCTTTACATCAAAGAAAGTAAAATAATAATGAAGAAAAATAATAACAAGAATAAAACAAGCAATTTTAAAACTTTTAAAAGTATTTAAAAATTTACTTATTTAAAATAAATTCAAAACAGTTAGAAAATGATTTTACATAATAAAAACAGTAAAAGAAAATATAGTGCAAACAGTTCGGACATTGTACAGTGCTCTTTCAATAAATGCACAGCTAAACAGATGAGTTTTAAGTCTAGATTTAAATGTGACTAGTGTTTTAGCACATCTGATCTCTTCTGGAAGCTGATTCCAACTGCGGGCGGCATAGTAACTAAAGGCGGACTCCCCTTGTTTTGTGTGAACCCTTGGTATTTCTAACTGACTCGATCCTAATGATCTGAGTGGTCTGTTAGGCTTATATTCAGTGAGCATATCTGCAATATATTTCGGTCCTAGGTCATTTAGTGACTTATATACGAGTAAAAGTACTTTAAAATCAATCCTAAATGTAACTGGAAGCCAGTGTAAGGACCTGAGGACTGGTGTGATATGCTCAGATTTTCTTGTTCTAGTCAGAATCCTAGCAGCAGCGTTCTGGATGAGCTGCAGCTGTCTAATGGTCTTTTTGGGAAGGCTGGTGAGGAGCCCATTACAATAGTCCACCCTGCTGGTGATAAAGGCATGAACAAGTTTCTCCAAGTCTTGGCTGGAAACAAAACATCTAATTCTTGCAATTTTTTTTTAAATGATAGTATGCTGATTTAGTTACTGCTTTGACATGACTACTGAAACTAAGGTCTGTCTCCAGAATCACACCAAGATTCCTGACTTGATTTTTAGTTGTTTGACCCCTAGAGTCAAGGTATGCATTCACCTTGAAAACTTCATCTTTGTTTCCAAATGCAATGACTTCAGTTTTTTCCTTGTTTAACTGAAGAAAGTTCTGGCACATCCAACTATTAATTTCATCAATACATTGGCAGAGGGAGTCAATGGGGCTGTAGTCATTTGGAGATAAGGCTAGGTAAATCTGGGTATCATCAGCATAGCTGTGACAGGCAATTTGGTTCTTTCTCATTATTTGACTTAGTGGGAGCGTATATAGGCTTAACAAGAGCGGTGCAAGAATTGACCCTTGTGGGACTCCGCATGTCATGGACGTCCACTTAGACTTATGCTCTCCTAGACTCACATAATAGCCTCTCCCTTCTAAGTATGACCTGAACCATTTGAGTACCATCCCAGAAAGCCCGACCCAGTTTTCCAGTCTCTCTCGTAGTATGTTATGATTGACAGTGTCAAACGCAGCACTGAGATCTAGCAATACCAACACCGATATTTTGCCAGAGTCACAATTTAAGCGAATATCATTTATTATCTTAATGAGTGCTGTTTCTGTGCTGTGATGCGGTCGAAAACCAGATTGAAAATTGTCCTGGTATCCATTTGAGTTTAAGTATTTGTTCAGCAGATTAAAAACTATCTTTTCGCCTATAAAAGGAAGATTAGATATTGGTCTAAAATTGCTCAAAATGGTGTTATCAAGATTGCTCTTTTTCAGGAGGGGCTTAACAACTGCAGTTTTTAAGGAATTTTGAAATTCCAGAAAGAACTCGCGTTCACCACTTCTAAAAGATCTGCTTCTAAGCAGTTAAGCACACTTTTGAAAAAAGATGTGGGAAGTGTGTCAAGATAGCAGGTTGACGAGCTTAGGTGCTGCACTATGTCTTCCAGAATTTTGCTATCAATTGCTTCAAAAATAGACATAGTATCATTTTGATATTGTGGCCAAATCTGTCTGACCTCTGCATTACTTGAGGATGTGCTAATCGCCTTCCTGATATTGATGATCTTCTCAGAAAAGAAGGATGCAAACTCATTGCATTTGCTGTCAGAGCATTTCACTGGGAATCTGACTTGCGGGGTTTGTCAGTCTCTCAACAGTGGCAAAAAAAGTATGAGTGTTATTTAAGTTACTGTTTATAAGGTTTGAGAAGAAATTCTGTCTAGCTGTGGCTAGCTTCACATCAAAAGCATGACGGCTGTCTTTATAGATGCTATAGTGAATTTCAAGTCTTGTCTTCCGCCACATCCGCTCGGCTTTTCTGCATTGTCTTTTCATAGTCTGAACTGCTGTTGATCTTCTCCAAACTGATTTCTGTCTGTTTGTTTTCTTACTGATTATTATTGGAGCAATATCATCAATAACATTCTTAACTTTTGAGTTGAAGGAATCAAGGAGAATATCAACAGAGTCTGCAGAAATGGTTGGTGTTAAAGATATAGCTTCCATAAATAGTCATTTGTGTTCTCGTTAATGCATCTCCTTCTGACAGAGACCGATCTAGATTCAGTTTTAGCAGAGATCAAAATATCAAAGAAAATACAGAAGTGATCAGATAGTGCTATTTCCTTAATAACAATGGATGAAATGTTTAGACCCCTACTGATGATTAAGTCTAGAGTGTGTCCACCTTTGTGTGTGGGTCCATGCACATGCTGAATCAGGTCAAAAGTGTTTAGAACCATTATCATTTCTTTTGTAGTTTTGTTTTCTGCATTGTCTATGTGAATAATAAAATCACCTGCAATAGCAAAACAGTCAAACTCTGAGGAAATCATAGATAACATTTCTGTGACTTCTTCAACAAAGGCTGGAGAGTATTTTGGAGGCCTGTAAATAATAATAAACAGAATGCGTGGAGCACCTTTCAGCACAATCCCTAGATATTCAAAAGACAAGTACTGACCAAATGACACTTGCTTGCATTGATAGACATCTTTAAATAGAGCAGCTACACCTCCACCTCTCCTAACAGTCCTGCAGACACTCATGTAAGTGAAGTTAGGAGGGGCTGTTTCATTGAGGACTGTTGCATTGCAGCTGTCTTCTAGCCATGTTTCGTTTAGAAACATAAAATCCAGATTGTTTGTGGTTATAAATTCATTGATTAGAAATTATTAATTTTTTAGTGAGCGAATGTTTAAAGATGCTAACTTGATGGCTGTGCTTTGTGTCTTTACATCAGTCTTAGTTTGATGCATAATAGGCCGCAGATTAGATGAGTTTGCCTTTTGGCTTGAGATGGCCTTAGACTTTCTATCACATGATAAAACTGAAATAGAGAAAGCTACAGGCACACTGGGTTCCCGCTTGTTCTGTAGGCATTTGTGAATGTTGCTGTTATTAGGTTTCTTGAAGTGTCTTGGAGACATCGCCACAGTTCTTTTGGATCGAGTCTGTCTCAGTTTGTTCTGTTTCTTCGTGTTATTCCAGACAGACTTGATGATGGTGAGATCAGATCTCTGTGTGGAGCACTGGCTGCTGTCAGACTCCTTGTGCAAACAAAAATCTCACTGGATTATTACATTTAATGGCAAAAGTAATGTTTGGAAATGTAAACTGATATTTCCTACTGACACACTACAGCAAAATACAGAAATAACTGACTTAAAAAAAAAAATTGTTTGTGAAAATACTAGTGGCATAAGACTTTTGCACAGTACTGCAGCCTCCAATCCTTAAAGCCTGCATGATTTATCCAGAGACTGTTCCACTTCCAACACTTCCAAAGTCAAACAAGGGTAGATCAGGAAAAAAAAACCCATACACAATGTAATTGCTTCTCTAAATGCTGTTCACCTCCAGCTCACGATAAATCTTTCACAGCTTATTGGCGAATGTTCAAAGTGTTGTATTCTTTTAAAAGTGAGAATGCAGAATATGGGGTGCATGGGAAAGGGAATGGAAAGAGAAAGAGAGAGAAAGGCGCTTGTCGGTATAAAGCAGAATACTGAACGTTAAAGTGGTGCAACTTGCCCAGAGAAAACGAGCAAGAAGAAGATTGGTGATGCTCCGAGCCCTGACAGATCTGACTGAGAACGAGAGGGTAAAAGAAAACAGCCAAGTCATGGAGCAGAGCAGGGCAAAAGGCTCAGACTGGGCTGTCACACGCAGCTGCTGTTCGGAGTGCTGCACACACATGCATACAAAACACAGAAAGATTTGCTCTCTCCCCAGCACAATCTAATTACGCTTCCCTCTAATAAAACAACCCTCTCAATCAACTCCTGAACGGACCTGACATGAATTCCAAACACATCCAGCCAGGAATAGAAACCCTACAGCTCACCAATATCAATTAAACCTTCAATCTCTTCAGAAATAGCCAGAGAAATCTTATTGTTCAAAGAATGCTCTTTCATTATTTCAGGAGACTTAATTGAGTTCTGCCATATTATTGAATAAAAACCTTCTACTAAAATTAAATAAAAGAGATAATTGAAATAAATGAGATAAATGTTGGCAAACAGCAAGAGTGTAGAAAAAATTTATGTGGGTAGTGTCAGATCATTTAGTGTTCGTGGAATGAAAAATATTTAAATTAATATTCAACAAAACTTTTGATTGAAAACCAAAAAATAAAATAAAAAAATACCAGCAACAAAGACAATTGTACAAATATCTTGTAAGTTCCACAAAAGAATGAAAGTCATACAAGTATGGAACAACATGAGGGTGAGTAAACGATACAACCCAAATTTTTAGGGTGACCTATCCCTTTAATTTCATCATTCCTTCTGTAAGGTGTCACAATTGTTTTTATTTAAAAGTAAAATCTCACAAAATCGAGAAAATTATCTTTGATTCTTGAATATTAACATAAAATGGATAATGCATACTTGTTTGTTTTTACCCTGTGGAAGACTGACATGATAGTGATTTGGTCAGCTCTATTCGTTATCCCCGCACACGCCACCACAGACCTCGCAGATGGTACAGTTTTTAAAGTACCACGCAGTCAGAGTGTGTGGAAGTCAGCAGAAAACTTCAGATACTTCAGCTCTCCAGAGAGACATTAGGACTGTGATAAACAGCCTGCTTTCAATCATTAACAGCAGCGAGAGGCAAAGGGTGAAGGAAAAAGAGTGAGGGAGGAGGAAAGAAAGACATTGCTCTACAAAGCCAGAGCAATAAGCGAGGTCATGTTTAAAAAAATAAATAAAAAATTACCTATTGATCTACTGAATTTATCTCAATCTTAGTAAGAAACAGTATTATTTCATTCGACAATTTATCAATTCATCAAAATATTTAAAATCAACTCATTATTCACTTATATATTAATATACTCATTATCACTTTAATAATGGACATAAAATAGGTCAAAATAGTCTGAGACCACTTTTGCATTACATGCACATTATTATTTTTCTGCAGCAATGCCATAGTACAACCATTTTGGGTTCCCCAAAGAACCTTTCAGTGAACAGTTCTTAAAAGGAACACTTTTTTTCTTAGTGTGAAGAACATTTTAATTGTCTAAAGAATATTTTTTCCACTAAAAAGAACTCTTTTGTACAATAGAATGATTTTATGGATGTCAAAGGTCCTTCAAGGAACCATAGGTGCCAATAACGAGCCTTTACTTTTTAGTATGCATTATATTTTTTAGCACTTACATACAACACTTGCATGTTACACAACAAACAAATGTGTGCTACGAAACCCCAGCCCACCTGAGTCTGCCATCTTCAGCCGCTGCTCCTCCAGGGATGATCTTTGTGATGAAGATCCCAGGATCATCGCCGATGTGAGGGTTATCTGTACCACCTGCTATACTGAACCCCAGCCCTGAGTTACCCTGAGGAAACACACACACACATAGATGAATATATGAAAGATGGACTGGCCCCTTTATTAGACCTTGAATAACAGAACCACAATAGATTGAACAAAAAGAGAAAAGCGAGAGAACATTATTTTTGTAGGAGGTTCCCTTTGCTACACACGACTCATCTGTGTTTACAGTTTAGCACGGCACGGGCCTCTGAGCAGCACAAATTCACAAATCAAAACCTAGAGCCACATTTAACATCTCTGAGAAGTAAATAGGCTAACAGGCTAATATTTTGAAGTGACGTGTTTATGATGGGACTCTCCAGGGTGATGCCTTGGTATAATAAACAGGCTTTTAAGCTTTAAACAAAGTGAATCATGAGGAGAATTCATCTTTGCTGATTAGAGATGTTCCCTGGCTATGTTGAGAGTTTGAATTTGCTTTATAGCAATAGTTACAGCAAAGTTATGAAAAGGCAATACCAAAACATTAGCATCAGGGTGGAGAGATGGTTTTAAAGTGAAAGAAAGAGAGAGAAATGGGTGACAATAACAGATAAGCCCCAAGCAGCAGAGTTATCGCCTCGGCTTGTATCCAATTTTCTAGCTTGTAATCTCAGTTGAGTCTGCAGAAGCCCCTGAATGTATACTCTCAGCCTCCTGGCTCCAGGGTCGGACAAATCTGCACTCCCTCTGGTAGTTGACCTTTGCTATTGTCTGTGCTCTGTGTCTAGTCATGTGGATCAGAATGTCATCTGCAGCCGTATAATTCTCTCTCTCTTTGCCTCTCTCACACTGCCTCTACTGTGCACCCCATGCTTTCACTTATAAAGCATATACAGTACATTGGCCCAATTAAGAGGGTTCTGTGAAATCTGTCTAAATGAAAGCTTCAGTAATAGTTTCTAAAGAGTTTGTATATATAATGAATTATAAAAGTGTTATTATATTTACAACAATGCATTCATAAATATGTATACATGGAAATGTAATATGTAAGTGTTTGGATGAATAAATATATGTATTTATAATTCTGACACATTTCAATAACTAAATATTCATGATTACACTTCAAAGAGTAAGATCAACACCTAATTTTGAGTTAAGTTCAGTTTGAGCTACTGGTGCAATCATGCATTTCTTAATACATTTGAATTACTTATATTTAATAAAATTATCATGACGTATAAAGATAGATAGAGAGAGAGAGAGAGAGAGAGAGAGAGAGAGAGAGAGAGAGAGAGAGAGAGAGAGAGAGAGAGAGAGAGAGAGACACTTACCCGCTCTAATGTAATCTCTTCAAATTCATATTCAATTTCTGTCCCATTTACCTATTGGAGGGAGAAAAAAAGAATCCCATTAGATATGTTCGTGGATGCAATTCAAAGAGGGTATTAATCACATGAAATATCTAACTGTGACGCCACAATGACATCCTAAATCAGCAGCAGCCAAATGATGTGGAGAGCGGTTCACAACAGTTCAAAATATTTTGTGAGAGCTAAAGTGATAAATTGAAACCTATCATGAGATAAATGATATGTCAAATAACCTCTTAAAAACATCAGCATTCAACAGGAATGGGGCTTTCATACATATCTTCAGCAGACATTGAGCCTCATATCTATTCAGGTCACTGCATTAGCTGGAATTGTCTAAATCTAAGTTCGGACACTATAATCCATAATCATTTACCTGCTTGTACAATTGGACCAGGCCTCTGAGGCAGACATGCTGGCTTAAGCAGGTCTTAAGATGAATTCATACTGAACGTACAGTTAGAAATGGCAGTGAAAGACAACTAATCCAATTTCAAGTTCCATTTCAAATGAGGCTCATCTTCGTGCTTGATTGGAGACATTCATATTAATTATTCTTTAATAAGTGAAGCAAATGCAATTGCTGTAAGGTGCTCTAATACATGTTAAAGCGTTTTTAAGCAGTATGGCTGCTCTCAAGTTCATATTTTGAGCATACAAACATGCTCCACACTCAACTGTTTCAGAAGACCTACAACGACCTGTCTACAATGTACACAAAATTACTAAAATGTTCCTGGTCTAACTGTGATTCATCAAAAAAATCAAATAAAAATAAAAATTCAAATAAATTAATAACAATAATATCAATGTATTATAACTATAATATAAGTGCATTCTACTTAAACAATACGTTTTTACAATGTTTTAGAACTTTTAAACAAATTATTTTTCAACTATTAAAGTTTTATTTTCTATTACCAGCATAATTTCACAGGTGCTATCCATAGAGCGTGTTTTGAACAAGGACATTTTATGATGAAGTGCCTTGATAATAGCCTTGGCATTTACAGTGAGTGTGCATGTTTCACATTTTGACTTTTTTAATGCTGAGGAGAGTATTTCAGACATCTGGAGAAAGAGAAACAGTCATTCATGGCTAATTGAAACCCAATGAACAAGCTCATTTATGCCTCAGCCACCTCAGCTGTTCAACAGAGAGAAAGAGAGATATAGCTGAACACTGTCTCACTGCTTTCCTCAGAGCAACATGACCTTTTATTTACAGCATTAGTTGGAAGCCTCTAGACTATACCTGCTCTTAAACATGAGGACCAAACAGATGTCAAGAGCTCAGAGCTGAACGGTGAGCAACTCACTTCACAACATTTCTCAAATGGATTCATTTGTTGAATTTTGGATGACACTTATCATCAGTCATGCAGGAAGATTTGGTAACGTATTTAGTTGGTCCAGAGTCAACATAAGGATGAATTACTTAAGGGGGCATCTGGAATCCTAGATTGGGCACAAATTACCCCAAATGCTAAATGCTAAAATTTGTGGTTCTCTTCATACATGATTAGCAATTTCTGCTTACTGATAAAGTGGTGTGAACCTCACTGTAGAGTGATAAGGGTCAATATCAAGTTCAAACTCCCAATGACTTTACTTCAAGAAACCATGTAATATAGAAACTCAGTGTCAGTGGATGCAGACTATATTAACACAGGGATCCCCAAAGAACACTACCAGCCAAGATGAACAACTAGCGTACATCATGCTCTGCAACTGCTTGAATAGTGAATAAGGCTACAAACACAATCAGGAAAATAATTAATGGATCTGATAACTGATGGATGAGCATGAGAAACCAATAAGATGGAGTTAATGAGATATTAAACAGCAGCGCTCATTAGAACTGAACAACTCTTATCAACCGAGAAAAGAAACGATAATCAAACGCACTTCATTTGGTCATTAAATATGGAGAACTTTTCTTTAGGTTTGGAAAAACATGGCCTTTCAATCTTCCCCCTGAAGAAATGACCCAATTACTGGGCTTTGAGTGGCATTAGCATTCTGAGCCGCACAGTGTTGATAAAGTGAGACGCTGGGGACCAGGGGATAGTGCAGCTGCAGAGTGGATGGTGGGAGGGGAGTTCACCATGCAGCCTCACATTAAACTGGTGAGTCACTACGAATGTGGTACCAAACAAACTCGCGAATGTGCGTTGTGCTTGAGCGTGTTCATCCACACAGTTTGTGCAAACGATGCAGAGCGGGTCATGTTTCCATGATGACTGTTTGACTACAATGCAGGAACTGGGCACTTTTAAGCAGAAGCTTTCCCTTTGGAGTTTTGGCTGATGGGATGGCATATTTTTACGCCCATCGCAGTGTTTAAACACAAAATATCCCTCGGGCCAGGACATAATAAGACTCGGTTTCCTCAGAACACACCCACGTGGACTAATTAGCACTACGAACTAACCACTGTTATTCTTGACAGCTAATGGAAAAAAGGCGCTGTTAAAAGTAGGCAAAAAAATTGTCATTTTGCTGAAGCTAGGCGGATGTTATTTAACGCACACTGACTCAGTAATACTTTATTAATCTTGTCATCCCCCATGATTATCTTTAGCACTCGTTCTAGATTAGCTCTGTTCCCACTACAGTTACAAAGGGAGCACAGTGGAGGCTTCATAATTAACAGCACTTAACCAGATTTCTCAACAGGTTTAAAACTAGGCAACAGTGGGCTGAGATTGAAACTGTAGTGTCTACTGAATATTCATTGTTTGTGCATATTCCAATTGCAGTATTTTAACGCCGTTTCAAAATTAGTGAATTGTCTTTTCATCTTTTTTCTACATATGCAGCTACTTTCTAAAGCAGCATCATGGAAATATACAAATGATCTTTTTTAGACTGAGTTTAATGTTAGCATGTTGCTAAGCTAACAATGCGATAATCTAAAAAGCATACAAAATGCACAAGCAAATACTCATTTTTCTCACTTGATATAATATATTAGTACTTTGTGGTATTAAATAAACGACTTCAATTTGATTTTTTAAATGTTTATGGTGAAAATGAAGTGCTCATCAAGGATGGATCTATTTAATCAAAAACAGTTCTATTGTCAAACATTACAATTTAAAATAAATTTCTATCTGCTTTCTATTTTAATATATTTGAATGTAATTTATTTCTGTCATGTTTAATGCTCATGAAACATTTTTACTTATTAATGTTAAAAACAGTTGTGCTGCTTAATATCTTTGTGGAAATAGTGGTGCATTTTTTCAGGATTCTTTGATGAATATAATGTTTAAAAAGCATTTATTTAAAATATATTTATTTCATAAAATACATGTTTTCACATTCACTTTTGATCTAATGTATTCTTGCTAAAAAAAGAAAAAAAAAATCATTTTTAAATGGTAGTGAATTATGTCGAATATAAACGCTGCCTTAGATTTTGCTCAAAATAAGGTATCTTTAAAACTGTACCTTACAAATAACTACTCATCTTTATACCAATATCCTATGTTATATTTCACAACCTTTTCGGAAAATCGGTTTATTTCGACAGCCTAGCCTACTGAATTTTTCTTTAGCATCAAATTAAATACGGAATCTTCTCTGACTAAGGTCTGCTGCACTTCTTTATGAACCTTATTACATCTGACAGATTCACACACTCTTGCATTTCTTCAACATCTTTCAGAAGCATCAACAGATGGAGAGGTTTCTAATTTTTTTCATCACTCCAAAGAAAAATCTGTCTCTTAAGCTTGATTTTCAACTAGATTTTCAACTAACTAACAATTCCTTGATAAACAGCACAAAGCCCACGTAGCATTTAACTTGAGGCAAATCTGCATCAAAGCAACCAAGGTTCCTTTTAATAAATTGAACAGATGATACTGTGTAGGGTGAGCAAATGTGTGTGGAATAAATGTATTGCATGAATACATGCATAATGAGGTTGTTTTGGTCCTTTCCTCTGGCTTTACTGCAGCACCTCTCTCTTTTCTCTCTGGGATAATGTCGTGTCTTTCTCCACAAAGACAACTTGATAACTATTTTACAATTTGATGATTTTGAATGATTGTATACGATGTGTGGTCCACCTCTAAATAAAATGGTTACAGACTGTAAACAGATTGTATGAAAACAAAACTCAGATAGATTAAAGATTAAGTAAAAGCAACATATGGTAAATCCCAGTGAAGTCATATCAAATATTTTAGGTTTACAGCACCATTAATATTGTAGTAATGACGTTCCTCAAGTTCTCAGCAGAAGAAAAAAAGGTCAGTGAATCTGTTCTACTTTAGAGATTTGCATTTTAGGAGCACAGAACACACACACACACACACACACACACACACACACACACCGTGTGTTTATAGGCTAAACTCAGAGTGAACACCTGCTTTACTGGAGTAATCCATCAGTGTTTTCTTTTCCCAGAACTCCATCTTCTCTTGCTTGTTCTCTTATATTAGGATATTGGGAGAAGGTCTTTCAGAGACAGACTGCTGCTTAAACCAGCTCATAATCATTGTAATCTAACACATATTCCAACACATGTCCACAGTGTGCTTTAAACCAAGAACAGCAGGAAAAAGAAGGGAGAAAAGCAATTAAACCGTAACCGTTTAACAGCATTAGGTGCACTGCTGGATTCTGGATGTCATGGCCGATCTCACGCTTTTGACAGAATTACGGTGCTTTGACTAAAACAAGGCACATCCACAGTCATCTGGATATGCCTCAATGTTAATATTTCATTACTGAGATGCAGGCAGAGAAACAAGAAATAAATAAATTAAATTATCCCCAGTGAAGGGTGTGTGTAAGAGGAGGATATTCTTCTAATGATATTTTCCCTGATGTAACAGAGGAAGAGACCTTTTAAATCTTCATTTAATCTCATTGCTGTTAAGAAGAAACAACTGACTGGTTTAAATGATATTATTTGTGATTTATCTTTCCTATGGGCTGAACAAACAAGCTAAAGCAGAGCAAAAAAGAATGTTCTGGGTTGTTCATAAATGGCTGGCTATTTCTGTACGTGGTCAATGACTTCAGGAAAAAGCATAGATGATTATATTGGAGTTTGCATGAGACGGACAAAACCTGACTGAAGGTTGACTGAAGGTCAAGCTGTGTTGTTAGTTTGTCTGCGAACTCTAGTCACTTTGTGCCGAGTGCTTATTGCTTTGTGTTGGTGTCTGATTCAACACTGCTCTCCCCCTCTGTGTTCTTTCATTCACTTCAATCACCTGTTCGGTCATATGCTCAAATCGTGATGTTTTTACTGCATTTATTGAACTCCTTCACTGATCTAAAACATAGAGAACAGGCAGTGACTTTTTAATGCAGCATATTAACTAAAATGGCATCTCGTAATCAACTGATTTGAAATGCTCTACGTGGGTACAATGCAAAATATGTTTATTTGATCCAATTCCTGTTTTAAACCATTCATCAAATCTCTCTCAAACAGTTGACTACATTCATTAATATTTCAAACCCCTAAAAGAAAAGCCTGTGCTAATCTAAACTTGCTGATAATCATTGGTCTATTTATCTGGTTGATTTATGAAAAGCCATCAATCATTGAATATGTTGATCATATTTGCGCAGAGTGATAAATGACACTAAATTTATGAAAAGCAAAAAAAGAAAGTCAATCCCATTCACCACTCAGTCTATGTGGGAATTGATCTGATCAAGTAGGTGATCTGCAATGTCACAGCAGTGCATAATGTCATGAGCATGCAATAAATAAATGAAAAATCAAAACTCACGTATGGTACAGATTCCAAAGTGTCCGTGTTGACAATAATTGGAGCAGGACTTGCCTGTGAAAAGAGAGAAAGGGAAGGCGAGAGGGACAGACGGAGGGGAAAACAGAAAGAGATAAAGATCAGAGTGGATTGGAGATGCGTGAACTGGCCTGGATTTTAATAAGGGATACAGCTGAGCACACAAATGCCATGATGAAGAACACAACTTCAAAACGACAGTTGACAGCAACACCCACCGTAATGGAACACAACATATTTACAACACACACACACACACACACAGATCGATTAGATGAAGGATGAATAAAACATGGCATCATTTAGGAGTATGATCACTGCTGAAAAAAAAAAAAGTTTTTATGAATGTTGAAATTGTTTATATCTCTCCCTGTTTCTCTCTGGTGCTATTTTGTTAGTTTCTGATTACAACACAAAGTCATTAATTTCTCCCACACAGCAGCGAGCCCAGAAATCTCAGCAGGTAGATGTCTATTTTATACCTTCTCTGTTATTTTTCTCTGTTATTATTTATTGTTGTGACCCCTTCATTAGCCTTTATTAGAAAATATTATCTCATTTTACACAGCATAACGTACAGCTGCACAATTCACTGTGCAATAACTGCATGCTTAAGCAAAATTGTATCTTTATAGACGGTTTCATCGGGCGCACGCGCCTGGACCTAAGTTAACTTCCGGTCTGTGTTGTGTATATCGGTCTGGCTGCAGTGCCTTCTACAAACTCAGGTAAAGTCAAGGTGATGAGTACACTGAAGTTGAGCTCGGGTGGTTGTGCTGCGGGATGTGTTTCCCATACATTTATTTATTTTTGGAGACTCACCACAATTGTAAAACTGATCGGTTTTCAAAAAGGCTTCGTTGAATAAACATGAGTAACGTGTACTGCATGTTTAATAATAATAATTCCTTACATTTATATGTTTAAATATCAAAACGAGACACAGGTGTTTTTATATCACTGTATTTCTGAAGGAAGACTTGCATGTTATATGCCTGATAAAGCAGCGTGTGAGCGTACCAACTCTGCTTTGTTTACAGCTGTTACTGGGGAAACCTCCATTTCTCGCGCTTTATGTCTATGTTTAAAACATCTCCTGCTGGCAAAGAATGAATTTGCATTTTCATTAAGTCCGCCTGATCCACGCAGCAAAATTGTGTTTGTTATCAAAAAATATCTACTCAAGAGGGACTTGGCTGTTGTTATTGATTCTATTTGGAAGTCTACCGGAAGTTAAGTTAGGTTCACAAAAGCGTGCATGCGCAGTAACGTTTGTTTATGTTGTTGCCGTTGAAACCGTCTATAGGTAATAATCATTTCTGTGGTGCTGGAGGCAAGAATAAGTCTGCAGAACAAAACCTGACAAATACATTTTTACAAACTATATATAAGAAATATGATGAGACACGGACACAATTATTTTTCATAATTAAAAACTATTATTATTTGAATGGGTAAATATGCAGTAACTAATTTACACACGCAATCACTCATACTGGTGCTGTGCAACCCTCGTGAACGAGTCAGTTTGTTTTTCGTTATCTGGCTTGGCTCGGTGTTCATCTTCAGTTCTCTCTTCACAGCAGTTCAGTCAGTGTACTGTTTGAGTGCATGCATTACTCCGGGATATTGGTTTGTTTGAACTCAGAGGGAGTGTCAGCCACATTAAATAAGTTAACAGCTTAAGTCATTTGCGGATTAATGCGTATTAGAGATGCGAACCGTTTAAAACGATTCAGTTCGATTTGGTGAACTGAATGATTCATTCGCGAACTGGATATCCAGACTGCTTTGTTTTGAACTCTCTCTCACAACAGACACGGAAGAGAAGACAATGCTGAATAAAGTCATTGTTTTTGCTATTTTTGGACCAAAATGTATTCTCGCTGCTTCAAAAAATAATTCAGTATACCGTGCACACAGCTTCAATGGAGGGACTGAGAGCTCTCGGACTAAATCTAAAATGTCTTAAACTGTGTTCCAAAGATAAACAGAGGTCTTACGGATTTGAAACAACATGAGGGTAAGTTATTAAATACATAATTTTGCTATCTGGGTGAACTAACCCTTTAAGTTCAGTTAACATGACAAATATGCATTCATTTATGGTTACCAAGTTTTAGTTCTTCTAATCACTAAAGTTCTATCATTAAATAGTGCTTAATACCAAAATATAATGGTTGACTGACTGAATAAGAAGCTAAGATTTAAGAAGCTGTGCCATTTTACAAAGATAAGCTGATTCGAATATATATATATATATATATATATATATATATTCGAATCAGCTTATGAATAGAACTTTCAAAAGAACTGCATTTATTGAAATCTAAATCTTTTGTAATGTTACAGATGCCACTTTTGTGTCTTTGTCACTTATATCTGAATTTAGTTCATATGAATAGAACTGTGATTAGAACTGTGTGTGTGTGTGTGTGTGTAAAATAGTATATCAGTCTGGCGAGTAAACAAAAAATTTTACTAGCCAATGGCGATTATATTGCCAAGGTGTGTTTAGAGGGTTGCTGTACTAATTTATCTTTATCTTATCTTTATTTATCTCTTACACCAAGCAATAATCTTTAAGAAATGTTACGAACATAGATAAAATAACTGCTGATAGTGAGCTATGATGTCAGATCCAGCCCTGCCTCAAATATGAACTAAATTCAGATATAAGTGACAAAGACACAAAAGTGGCATCTGTAACATTACAAAAGATTTAGATTTCAATAAATGCAGTTCTTTTGAACGTTCTATTCATCAAAGAAAAAAAAAGATAATCTGTATCAGAGTTAACATGGTTAAATATTAAGCAGAACAACCATTTCATCATTGATATTAATAAAATAAAGTTTCTTGAGTACTAAATCAGCATTTTGAATGATTTCTAAAGGATAATGTGACACTGAAGACTGGATGGCTGATGAAAATCCAACTTGTCACCATAGGAATACATATATTAATATATAATAAAAATAAAACAATTTCTAAAGATTTTGATGTACTAATATTTCATATTTTAAAGGTTTTTACAATATTTTTCATCAAATAAAATGCAGCCGTGGTGAGCATAAGAGATCTCTTATAAAAAATAAAAAAAATTCTGACACACAGACTTTTTCTACTGTATCATTCACAGGGGAAAACAATGTCACCTGTCCTTCAGCTGAGCATTATTATTATTAATAGAGAAGGTTGAAACTAACAACAGCATCTGATGACAGCAAACAGTTCATCATATGCTTTGCCAATTTCGACGACAAATATGATACAGTAGGCTTTATAGGGTTAAGTACACACAGCAGGCATCTCCCACACAAGGTGTTTTTGTAATGAATGACATGGTGGGATCAACAACAGAAATGCGGCATCTAGATGGAGCTATTATCTACTGATGAGGTCCATCACGGCGTGGCAGACAAACATTAAAGTGATAAAAGAGATAATTGCAGCGTTACCTCAAAATATGACAGTTTAATGGTTGGGAATATAAAGCAAACAGAACGTAATTGAGCAAAAGCTAAATTTAATGTCTCTCTGGATGACAAAGAGCAAAACTGGCCTTTTCAGAAAGTGAATCATAAAGAGGGTTTCCTCTGAGACTCATACACTCAGAGAGATGACTCCAATTTTCAACTAGTATGACACTAAAATACTAGTTGTAAATGTGAAGACAGCTCTTGCAAATTGCAGATTTCAGGTTCTATTAAATTATCATGAATATTAAGTTGATATTCTGAGCAATATAATGCTAAAGCCATATTTTAATTTGAATCCGTCTTTGTTAAAACATTAAAAACTCCCGCTAGGTGGTACAATAAATTAATATGACTTCATTCATCAATATGCAAATGATATGCAGATTTATTTTAGATTAACATCAGACATCCAAAGGTTCATCAGCACTCTGTCTGCCACTGTTATTAACTCTATTGATATGGGGGTCTATTAACTTTTCTGCTGAGATAAATATAAAAACCTTGACTGATTATCACTGAAGCGCAAAGATGACATCAAGAAATTATGTCATTTTATATTTATGAGGCTTTGAAGTATTTGGTGTCCTGACAATGAAACTGAATATGGTTCAGAGTAATTTAAGATACTGATAGGTAGTAGTTATTTTGTTCTTTCAGGAAGTAATCATTACAAAATAGCACTGTGGTGCTATCGTTGTACACACACACACACACACACACATATAACTTTGTCTACTTTGTATGTTGTCATTTTTAAAATACTTTTTGAATAATGTTATTTGCCATTTTTTATTCTTTTTATTATCTGTCTTGTCTTGTCATTGTCATTATTTTTGTGCTGCGGAAGCTTCCGTCACCAAAACAAATTCTTCTTAAGTATTAACATTAGGCATGGGAAGATGCATCGATATTAAAAAAGTGTGCATTGGCTACAAGTTGACATTTGTATTGTGATGGATCTTTTCTAACATATTTACATCGGTAAAAATTTAAGTCCAAAAACATTGCTTGAAATAACCTAACAAATCAATTGCGGCTTAAGCAGTTCCATAACGACTATTTAAGTTTATGTAATCGCACTAATTTGTGCACACTTAGGGCCCTATCATATACCTGGTGCAATGCAACGCGGGGCCGCGCAAGTGTGTTTGCTAGTTTCAGTCTGGCGCCGTTCGCATTTTCCCATCCAGCGCCACATCGTTTAATTAGCAAATGCATTTGCACCCATTTGTGCGCCCATAGGCATGCTGGTCTAAAAAAGAGGTGTGTTCAGGCGCACTGCTGGTGCATTGCTATTGTAAGGAGCTGAAAATAGACTGAAAATACACCATAGACCAACTCAAAACTGGTCTAAAGTCTAAAGTCAATGGCGCAGAACTTTTTTTTGTTATTTAAAGAGCGCGTTGGTAGAAAATGCACCTCTGGGCGGGCCCACAGTGTGCGTTGACTTTGTTTATTAGATGGTCTGCTCACGCGCTTTAACTTCACGCACAAGCAGATCGGTTTCTTCGCTTGAGAAGCATTCAGCTTCTAATTCTTCAAATTCCGCCGTGTAAATAGTGATCCGCCATGGTGCGAGCGTTTCTCACTCTTAAAGGGAATGGGAGATGACACTCTGCTTGGTTTACTGAACGTTACGCCCATTACTCATTAAGAGAATAAGGACAACCCTTTCCAAAAATGTGCCCTGGCGCACGGACCATTTTTCTGTCGTTAAAATAGCAAAAGTGGATTTAGACACGCCCTGAGTGCACCTGCGCCATGTGCTTTACACTTTGCGTTTAGATCGTTAAAATAGGGCCCTTATTCTTAAGCAGCCCTTAATGTTGATCATGGATCAAATCGATCCACCATGGACCCCTCAATAGAGTTAAACTGCACATTTTAGAGTGGCCTATTATTGTGGCCAGCCTAAGGCACACCTGTACAATAATCATGCTTTCTAATCAGCATCTTGATATGCCACACCTGTGAGGTGGATGGATTATCTCGGCAAAGGAGAAGTGCTCACTAACACAGATTTAGACAGATTTGTGAACAATATTTGAGAGAAAAAGGCCTTTTGTGTACACAGAAGTCGTCTTAGATCTTTGAGTTCAGCTCATTAAAAATGGGGGCAAAAACAAAAGGGTTTCATTCATAATTTTGTTCAGTGTATAAAAGGTACTGTACAGCTGTAATAAAACCAGAGAGAAAGGCTGCATGGCTAGAAACTGTATATACAAAAAATTTTCATATTAGTAGTATGTTTTAGAGTCAAAGCTTGATCTGGGTCTATGTTAAATTTGCTTTATGAAACGAAATCACTGAAAATAAGTCTGGCTTATTTGGTATACCTGCTTTAGAAGTGATAAAAAAATTTATATTCTATCGAATCGCATTGTGTTGAATCAAATCGAATCAAAATCAGATTGCACTGCATCATAATAGGGGTGAATTGAATTGCACTGCAACGGTTGCTGCTTCATATGTATATTTAATGTATCGCATCGT
Source organism: Carassius carassius (assembly GCF_963082965.1). Taxonomy (NCBI): domain Eukaryota; kingdom Metazoa; phylum Chordata; class Actinopteri; order Cypriniformes; family Cyprinidae; genus Carassius; species Carassius carassius. Next base: position 12,772,228 of record NC_081803.1, on the reverse strand, counting down.
TGGCTATGCATCGAGATCCGATCTCATCCTCAATCCAGTCTGTCTGGAATAACATGAAGAAACAGAACAAACTGAGACAGACTTAATTCAGAAGAACTGTGGCAATGTCTCTAAGACACTTCAAGAAACCTACCTGCAAAACTACCTGAAAAACAATGCGCAACTGCACCTAGGACAAAAGCTTTTTTTAATGCATAGTGTGGTCACACCAAATGTTGATTTAATTTAGTTAAGTTAATAGAAGTTAATTAATACAATCAATTTATGGCATTATTTTTGACGGCATCCTTACTTTACAGCATTTTTACACAAGTGCCCAAAACTTTGCAAAGTACTGTAGCTATGCATGTTTCTTGAAGCATTTTGAAGACATTGCCACAGTACTTCTGGATTGATTCAGGTCTCAGTTTGTTCTGTTTCTTCATGTTTTTCCAGACAGACTGGATGAGGGTGTGTGGAGCACTGGCTGCTTTCAGACTCCTTGTGCAAACAAAAATCTCACTGGATTATTACATTTAATGGCAAAAATAATAATAATGTTTGGAAATGTAAACTGATATTTCCTACTGACACACTACAGCAATACATATAAACAACTGACTTAAAACCATTTTTTGTTGGTGAAAATACCAGTGGCCTAAGACTTTTGCACAGTACTGTATTTGTTCTAAAACAATAATAATACTGAATGATTCTTAGCAATGTAATGTGAATATCACACATGTCATTTATAGTCTGTACTTCATATTTCCTTAATGTTTTGTACCTTTGACAGTGTTATACATGGTGTCACGTAGATGGGAATATGCATGGAAATGAAATGCAGCATGCATTGTAAAACTAGGCGTTGTAAGCTCCATATATGGTGATTTCGGGAAGGAGACACAATCTTCACCTGACTGTTATTTATAAAGGGATTTTCCCACAGGTTCTGGAGTAAAATTTTTGTGTGTATACATAATCTAGCTTTTGTGCATATGTACACCTTTAGGATTAAATCTTTGGAAAGTTTTATAAATGAGGCCCCAGAGCAGAAAATAGAGAAGCTCAATGTACAGTACACATAGTACTTAGTTAAAACCCTAGCTGGACAAAATGTAACAGATTTGAATAAATCTGTGTAGAAAAAGCGATTTAACAGGCACACAGACTCTTTGTTGATGTGTTCATTAATTCAGTCTCTAGAGTAGACACAATCGGCTGAAGTGGCTGTTGCCCATTTCTAGTGTTATCTGTGTGGAAGTGCTTGCAAACGCACTGATGCAGAGCACAGCCGTCCTCTTTCAGCCAGCCAGTGCTCACGTGGCCCATCTGAGCACAGAGGTGATGGCATTACATAATCAACTGCACACACAGCTCTCAATCAACATTAAAGGATAAAAAATAATTTATGTGTGTACACATTAAAAATGGTAAGGCATGGTATAGAATGGAACAGCATATTGTATACCATGGTGTTTTTAAGGCTAAAGATGCAAGAAAGAGATAAGATGCTGTGTCTGAATCCACATTTAATATGAAAATGTGTGTGTGTGTGTGTGGTGTAGAACAGACCAGCTCTGCAGAGTTTAGAAAAAGAGAGCACAAACACAAGCATCTAAAGGGCATTTATTGTAGAGCCAATCTGGGGCAGACTTTCTGCTTCAAGCATCTTTATGCCTCTGCAAAGTTGGGAGAGGACTTGGTAAACAAAAGTGTCTGTTTTCAACACATCAGCATTTTAGGGAAGGTAAGGTGCAGGCTAATACAAGATCAAGAAAGTGCCTGGGTTTAAACCCAGAGTTTATGCTATATCATGTATCTTAAAGCATCACATCAGACTTTTCTAATACTTTTCTAGCTTGTAGGAGTCTTTGGAAATATATTTTAAAGGGATAGTTCACCCAAATAGCAAAATTATGTCATTAATAACTCACCCTCATGTTGTTCCAAACCCGTAAGACCTCTGTTTATCTTTGGAACACAGTTTAAGATATTTTAGATTTAGTCCGAGAGCTCTCAGTCCCTCCATTGATGCAGTGTGAACGGTATACTGTCCATGTCCAGAAAGGTAAGAAAAACATCATCAAAGTAGTCCATGTGACATCAGAGGGTCAGTTAGAATTTTTTTGCAGCATGGAAAATACATTTTGGTCCAAAAATAGCAAAAACTACGACTTTATTCAGCATTGTCTTCTCTTCCGTGTCTGTTGTGTGAGAGAGTTCAAAACAAAGCAGTTTGTGATATCCGGTTCACGAACGAATCATTCGATGTTAACTTTTTTAATGTGGTTGACACTCCCTCTGAGTTGAAACAAACCAATATCCTGGAGTAATTCATTTACTCAAACAGTACACTGACTGAACTGCTGTGAAGAGAGAACTGAAGATGAACACAGAGCCGAGCCAGATAACGAACAATAGACTGACTCATTCACGAGTCAAGAACCGGTTGCATCGGTTTTCGGATCACCAGCACTTCTTTCGGACAGTTCGATTTAATAAACCGGTTGAAGAAAACGGTTCACCGGTTCTTTTGCGCTCGACGTAATGGCGTCATTGGCGATGATTGCCCTTGATTCAAGCCTTTCATTTACCGCGCTCATAACACTAGCACAGAATCAGTTCAGAATCAATCACCAAAAGAATCAGTTCGGTTCAGGCGTTCTGTGTGTCGGTCTGCTTCATGCTGAATCACACATGCGCAGTATCATCAGCTCCTCGGTTCTCGAATCGGATATCACAAACTGCTTTGTTTCGAACTCTCTCTCTCACAACAGACACGGAAGAGAAGACAATGCTGAATAAAGTCGTAGTTTTTGCTATTTTTGGACCAAAATGTATTTTCGATGCTTTAAAATATTCTGACTCTCTGATGTCACATGGACTACTTTGATGATGTTTTCCTTACCTTTCCTGACATGGACAGTATAACGTACACACAGTTTCAATGGAGGGACTGAGAGATCTCAGACTAAATCTAAAATATCTTAAACTGTGTTCCAAAGATAAATGGAGGTCTTACGGGTTTGGAACAACATGAGGGTAAGTTATTAATAATTAATAATTAAACATACTTTTGCTATTTGGGTGAACTATCTCTTTAACATTGCGTTTTGTGCAGATGTTTACGAGATCCACACAGGCTTGTCGCTTCGAAAGGAAAAAGGAATTCAGGAAAATATGATTAATAAAGTGTGGCATATCTAGGAACCCATCAATACTAAGGTTAAGTGTGTGTTAATAAGTACAGTGGAATAATTACAGTTGTCCTTATGAATGCTAGCAGTTCACCCTAGCTGTGAGAACTGCACCTCGGTGAATAAAATTGCATGAGTGATGAATGTAAACTTCAATTAAACTACTCATCAAACATTTCTAAATCGATTTGCAGTATGTCACCAGATGAAAAATATGCTCTAGTAAAACAAAAGGACTTGTCATGAGCATTTAAAAATAGAACTGAATGAAGATAAATAACTACAGTATCCTGTCCATTTTGCCCTTTGGAAAACAGTATTACAGGAAATGGTATTATATACCGCAGAAGAGAAAGTGACTGTCAATTAGTCTACATAGTTTACACTTTGCTTATCCAATGTAACATATTATGATAAATAATGATTGGTTTGCAGATGTGTTATGTGCTGCTCAAAGAGATCCTGCAATGGTGTTCAGAGCCTCGGCTCTTGTCCCACTTTACCAGTCTCAATAATTCAGGCCACAAAAACTATACATAGAGCTACCACACCACCGTCAATAAGGCACAAGAAGAAAAAGTCAACAACAACAGCCTTAGCTGAACACCATAGAGACAGCCACTCAAAGAAGTATCCAAGTTGATTATAAAGGGCTGGTAAAGATATTACAAAGACGCAATGTACACAAATACATATGCTGGGTTTTTAAAGTGACAGTAAAGATATTTCTAATGCTATAAAATATTTACATTTCATATAAATGATCCTCATTTTAACTTTTTATATATCGAAGAAAATCAATCAAAAGAAGAAAAAAAAACAGTTTTCAACATTGATGATAATAAATGTTTCAAAATCAGCACATTAGAATGATTTCTGAAGGGTCATGTGACACTGAAGACTGGAGTTAATGGCTGCTGAAAATACATCAAAATAATAATAATAATAATAATCATTATTATTATTATTATCATTGTACAACTGACTAAATATTAATGAACAAATTTGTGTGTGCTGGTATACATACAAAAACACAAATAAACAAACAAACGAGATATACAAGAGAGATAAACATTAATGCACCATTGGTTCTATAGTTAGACAACTGACTCGTAACATCCCTTGATGACGTTCTCCAAAAAAAAAATGTGATGGATGCGGAGTGATGGATGCGGAGCCACATCGTCATTTCTCTCAAGCCTTACCATGTCTGACATTACATTATCAATCACAGGACCAATTTCCATATTTCAGTGGTACATTCCAACTATATTGGTACTGAAATGTACTTTAGCTGAGAAATGGGTCAAAACAAATGATAATCCTGCACTGCTATTTATGTACTGTATATTTAGACAAATCATAAAAATAAGTGTCACATGCACTGCATGACTTTAGCTGTAACACAGGAAGTACAAAATGAGAGCTCCACTTCTGCTTAACTAGATAATCCTGGAGTTAATGCAATATAATGCAAGAGGAGATATAATGCAGATAATGCAAGAGGAGAGTGTGCGCATACACACACACACACACACACACACACACACACACAGAGGGTATTTGGAGTGCAGCATCCAGCTGTGTTAGTGCACTCTGGGGTGTGATGCATTGGCCTGATCTAGGGCGTTTAGCTGGATCTCTCTCACTCCCGAACAGATTACGTTATCATCACTGCTGTAGTATTTGTGATTTGAGAGCCATGTTGTGTAGAACTGTTCATGCGATACAAAGTTATATCAGCACATCCAGCGACAAGAACAACAAGCATGTCAGAACAGGGACCCCAGTGGTAATACATGCTTACAGAAGAGCAAAACGCACTTAGGAGAACACCTACGGCAACATATACATCAACCATTCAACTAAATGTTAAACAACCATCATCATTCAAAAGTACAATAGTCTTTAAGATATCTTAATGTTTTTGACATACAAAAGTATCTTATGCTCAAGGCTGCAATTTATTTGAATTTTTTTTATTTTTTTTATTAAAGTTTCAAATTTTACTGTTTTAAATTTACTATATTATAAAATGTAATTTATCCCTGTGGTGGAAAGCAGCCATTACTCCAGTCTTCAGTGTCACATGATCCTTGTGAAATCATTCTATTATGCCATAGTTCAAGAAATATTTCTTATCATTATCAATGTTGAAAACAGTTATGCTGCATTAATAATAAAAAAAAAACACTGACCCCAAAATTTAATTCTATGAATTGTCCATGATTTTTAATTTGTTTTTGCATTCCCTTTTCTCACTTCTTACTTCTAGCTCTCATATTTGACTACCCATCATGCACCTGCCCCTCGCGCCCCTGGTACCGAGCCCAGAGTGCAGCGGTTACCTGGTATGGCTCGTGCCAGTTGTGAGGATGGCAGCCACACTCCGTCCACAGATCGCAGCTCCCTCCTTTGACTCGGAGTGCGCCGTGGCTGGGACTCCTCCAGGAGGTCTCGGAGTGTGAAGCTGTGAGTTTGGCCCTTTGACGGGGCAGGGTGGACATGGATGGAGAGGGCGAGGGCTGGTAGTTGTATCCGTGCTGAGGTTCATGATGCCAGCTGCGAGAGCAGGGAGCCTCGCCCCCTCCACGATCTCCCACACGGCCGTGCATGTCCACACAGCAGCTCTGCTGCTTGCTCAGGTAAGCCATCATCCCAAATGTGCGTTCCTCTCCTCCTCTCACCCTGTGTGTTTCACCTCCCTGTCTCTGGGTTTGCATTCAGAGGACGCAGCTGTGGTGAGCAGTACTCCTCTGGGCGGTATCGGAGCAGTGTGCTCTCAACAGTGAGAGAGCCAGTGAGAGGGCTCTGTGTGTGTGTGTGTGTGTGTGCGCGTCAGAGAGAGAGAGAGAGAGAGAGAGAGAGAGAGAGAGAGAGAGAGAGAGAGAGAGAGAGAGAGAGAGAGCGAGAGAGAGAGAGAGAGAGAGAGAGAGAGAGAGAGAGAGAGAGAGAGAGTATGTGTGTGTGTGTGTGTGAGAGAGAAGCTGGCTACTTGTAGACACTAGGCATGTTCTAGTTAAGGAACAACAGAAGACAGCTAGAGAGGGAGCACAAGAGGGAATAAGAGAAGAAAGAAAGGTAGACGGGTGTGTTTGTGTGTGTATTTGAGAAAGCTCTATCAATTGATGATTTAACTGGCGGTAAATCTGAACAGTATCTCTGCTCAAGACAGAAGCAATCAAACCCTGAACAGCTGGGGACTGAGCTGCCTTAACCCCAAACCCCCCAAACAGACAGACAGATGTCTAACTGACAGATTCACTTTTTCAACATGATAAAATCATTCAAATTATCTCTTGCAGCATGCTCAAAAGTACACAAAACGTTTGCAGCTATGCAGAGACATAAGCCACCGAGCCTGAAGGCAGACAAAAAAGCATAAAAAGTACAAATTGAAGTAATATGTGTTCTAATACCTTAGTATTTGAAAAATCACTAGAACAGTCATTTACTGCCTCTAATAAACCAGTGGCAATATTATAAAAAAAAAATACAATGTTCAATAAAATGTTATAATCATATATAATAATCAAACAACAACAGAGTTAATTAGTCTAATTCTTTTAGTTAGTTTTAATTAGTTTTTCAAGATTTCCAAGCAATGCAGTAAACAGGCATATTAATGGCCCTGTCCCAAATAGCACACTTGATGTGGACCTGCAGTCCTATGGCATTTCCTTATGTACGTCAGTGAAGTCGACAAGAACATGGAGCATCCCATTTGTCACTTCAGTCTCAGAAGGGTGCTCGCGAGCACCACCTTTGTGTCTGCAATGCAGACTTTTTCAGAGCTTGGAATGTTGTGGACTAACAGCAGAACATTCCCCAACAGACTATGCAGCAAAGTGTGGTCAGCCTTTAGTTTGTGGACCGATTTTCAATATTAACTAACTATGACTATGGTAACTATAAAATAACCATGACTTTTGCCTCAATACATTCCTAATTACTAGTTAGAAAGGTGGTTGTTAAGATTAGGTGTGGTTTAGGATTAGGGAGGTAGAATATGATCATGCAGAATATGTGCTTTATAATAACTAATAAACAGCCAATATGTTAATAATAGGCATGCTAATAAGCAACTAGTTAATAGTTAGAATTGGTCACTAAACTAAAGTGTGGATTATAATTAAACTGAATAAAAAATAATTTTAAATGATTTATGTTATTTTACTAAAGAAAGAAAATAAATATTTGTAAAAAAAATTCTAATCATAAACTATTGAAGTTGCTGTTACTGAAGCTTATATTGTATTACCATTTAATTATCATTATTCGTAATAAAATAACACACACACATTTAAAATGTCTATTATTATTTATACAATATACAATATTATTATTTATAAATTATTATTTACTAAATTTAAACTATTTTTCAGCAACAACTTTAAAGGTACAACTCCATTTGAAATAATGTATAAATAATATTATTATGAATATGATTATTATTCTTTAAAAAATTGCCTGTTATTTGCATTTTAAGAATGTACTAAACAAAAGTAAATGAATAAATGACATTTTGAAATCCATAATTCAGCAGCAGACACAAAACTGTGCATGGAACAGCAGAGACATAGCCTGTAGCTTGTGGATCACTCAGTCTCATTAATTCAATAAGATTTCTATTTATAACCAAACTAGTCATATTTAATCAAAACAAGGGGCTTTATGCTCAGCAACTGATGCTTAACTTCTTAGGTTAAACCATCCAGCTACACCAGAAATCAGTCCCAGAGTGCTGTGCTGACTGTCTGCTCAACCTGTGTACAGTAACCCCACCTACTGGCTACTAGCACACAGTGCAACACAAGAAACACACACACACACACACACACACACACACACACACACACACACACACACACACACACACACACACACACACACACACACACAAAGCAAATGTATCTTCAAAGAAGCATTCCCAGTGCTTAATACTTGTTTAAGATTCAGTCTTTTAACTGTTGGGTTATTCTTTCTGATGTAGTAATCCTCCCTCACAAAGTATCTCTCATCTGGGGGTGAGTTTAGATGAAAATGAATAAAACACACTGAAGGTTGATCATGAAGGCTTTAGTGATTTGTTCAGAATGTGTGGCTGTGTAGGCATTCTAAGTGTCTAAATGCCAGTTAATCATACAGTATTTTGTATAATTAGCAATCCCTATGGAGCGTTCAATTCATCTGATCCTACAATTAAGCAGATTTCTCTCCTTGCCCATTCCAATTAAATTCTTGTAACATTTTATATCCCACCTACAGGGCACACAAACACCATCAAGCTCTACTAATGGGATTGAACAGGACGTGAATGTATGGTAAAGGGATTATGGTAAATGCCTCTAGATGAATCATATTGCATGACCTCTAAAGCCAAGTGAATGAAATTAAGTCATTACTCATGGAAAACCTCCACTGCAGTCAAATAGGAGGCATCAGGCTACCAAAACAATACTTTTTTTTTCTTTATTGAAAATGCTAAATAAACTATTTTGTTTATAGATGATAATTGGATTCCATTCACATGCAATATGTTGATGCAATGGTTAAAAATACTCTGTAAATAGTAAACTAGTATTCTTTTGCTAACAAGGCCAATTGGAGGACAGAATTATAATTAGGATAATTAGGATATAATTATAATGCATGAATAATGTATACTTGAAATTTGTGAGAGAAGTCAGTTAAAAAGTCGCTAAATCATCCAGTGAGAAAATGTCAGCCGTTTCTAATTCCCAAAAGTGTTGTGCATTTCTATCACACTTTTACCATGATGACAAACACCACTTATCACTGTCAATGTTTGAAATGATGACAGCCTCAGGATGTGTGTGTGTGTGTGTGTGTGTGTTTTATGCCATGTGTCAATGGCAAATTTTCCATCATATTTCAGTGTGTGAGTTGTATGCCATGTGTCAATGGCAAATGCTAGTCATGGATGCCAGCAAGCTGTGATTCCACATCACCGAGATAAACCCATGTATAATACTGCTGAAAATGTCATAATGCTGTCAAATTAATTTTCCCACCTTTCAACAGACAGACCATCAAGTGACAGGTGGTCAACCCTGACATTCACACGTCGCAGTGCCCACTCAATCAGCTACACTCACAAGGGTGAGAGAACATGGCTCCTACATGTATGTGGTTGTAGTATTAACACAGAAATTGCTGAATATATAATACACACTGAAAAAAACAGCGCATGAACGCTTATTGTCACCTGTGAGGTTTAGACTATCGTTCTAACAATCAATTCAAACCACGTCATGTTGCAGTTCCTACTGTAATAAAGATATCGGCTAAATGCCAAGTATTTCCACTTTTCCATTTGCTCACCAAAGCCAACTTGCATTCTGCATTTGGCAAAAGGTTCATTTTGGACATTGTGTACTGTATGTATGAAAGCAGGAAGTTGGTGCTATTCAAGCAGCACAATGAATGACAAAATACTAGCTAATAATACACACTACAGGCACTGGGAGTGTCTGGGATCGGGATTCTAATTAAAGGCTCCCTCTCTCATGCGGCTCTTAATACAAGAGAAGTACTCAGGCTACCACGTGTCTTAGTTCTCACAGGAACTGAAAGACTCTCTTCTCTCCTTCCCAATCTTACAGTATTTGCCACTGCTCTCAAATGGTAAATACACACACACACACATACACACGATGAGACAAGAACTCCCACTCTTTAAGACTTACAAGATTCACAAAAAAAATATATATATATATATAAAACCCACGTTACAGGGCAGAGTTTAAGTGGTTGATTCACCCTGTCAGTGTGTGACAGGTCATGTATTGCTTCAGTGAAAGCCATTGTGGTCCAGAGCCCATCTTTCCTTAGAGAGAGGATGACCATATGCTGAGAAAGTCAAAATACTGTACAGTCTGACAGGCAACCAGCTACTGTAGGCATTAGGAATAGGCTTTTAAGGAAAATAAACACTGAAAGAGCTTTACATATTACCTCAGAACTTTTTTTTATCATCAAATAGAGCATTATGTAATTTTATTACTATAGCAGGAAGGTGTGTGTGTGGGGGGGGGGGGGGGGGGGGGGTCTGATTGATCTGGTTGTCCCTTGTGTGCTGTTGCTGTAGTTCATTTTTACTACCACAAGGTGGGGCTTGTGGTTAGAATTTGAGATTGGACCAGTTGCTACAAACTTAGTCCAGACCCACAGATTGATCTTGGCACTGATTAAAAAAAAATCCATTCTCTCTATAGCTCCTGTGTGATGGATCAAACAAGCATCTCTGCTGAAAGCATTGTGTCTATTTCAGATGAAAAGTGAATGATTTTACTCACTGGCAAAGTAATGTTACAGGATGAGCAAATGAAACTGTTATACAGCCGCTCTGTCTCGGAACTGAGAGTGAGGAATGATGGTACAGTCATTTGCCAACTGCAGCACATAGTCAGTTCATGCCCATTAAAGGCAATGATACTGCCACAGAGTGTGTGCGTGTTTACACTGCTGGTTTAACTCAGCAATTATTATAAAGTTTGACAGAGTATGACAATCATCAACTGAAGTGACAAACTTTGGTCAGTATTAAACGAATGCTAAACACTTAGTCATAAGAGTCTTGTCTACAAAGCTCATGCACATTGCTGAACTATTTAAAAAATTAACATGATTTTTGTTTTTGTTAATTGAAATTAATATTAATTAAAATAAAAGCACTACATGATAAAAACCTCAGAAAATGTTGCCTTAGAAACAAACTAAAATAAATTAAAATAATTAAAACAAAAAAAAATAAATATGAGAAAATAATAAAATCAACAAAGCAAATGACAAAATTAACAAAACAAACTAAAATTTGAATCAAAATATAAAATGTATTTTTCTAAATATTAATAAAAGCAACAATAGTATATAAATAATAATAGTAAAATAACACTGTGCCATTGCTGTCAGATTTATTGTTTTTATTATTACTGATTTGAAATATATTACTGATATTATTATGGAGATTCCAAATGAGCTTGATAACAGGCAAAACACTAAATATTAAAGATTGGAAATTTAAACAGTGTACTGATTATAATTTAATGCAAGGGGTAATGAGGTTATCTCTGCAGATACAAAAGCAGTGCCAAGACTTACTTTGGAGAAATAGCTTTTTGTTGGATTCAAGAAGAGATTCCCTGAACCCTATTGTGTTCAGCACCATCAGCACCAAAATAATCACCATTAGTGTTCACTAAAAGAAAGTTTCAACTCCTCTTAATGTCCTCTTATCCTTTCCATCTCGTCAACTTGTACCTCAACTATACTTTATTTACAGTATATCAACTCAAGTTTGTGCTCTGAAAAATAAATGCAGGCACTTGAACTTGAACTGTTGCAATGCAGTTGCCAAAATAAGAGTATTTTTAGTGCGTTATTATGAGGTTGCTAGGGTGTTACTTGATGGCACAAGTCAAAAGAACCCCTTCCCTCAGCTCAGTGCCTTCTTCAGTGCAAGTCTATGGGATTTTTTTTTTTTTTTTTTTTGATTGGACTGCCTTTGAAAAACGATAATACCCCAAAACTGCAAGAATTTTAAGAGTGAGGCTTGCGTTAGCACATCTAGCCTAACATACATAAACCTCTCAATGTCTACACAGCATTGCATTTACTGAGCATTTTCTGTCTAAAATATGGCTTCAGGCTGCACATCCAACCTTAAATTGTTTTAACACCTCTGGCGTTCTTCTAAAGACAGAAGACAGCTCTTACATTGATTAGTTTCATTAGTCTCTTTTCCACTGGAATAAGTCTCTGAGTGCTGGCAGCGTCAGTGCTTGATGTTTCAAAGGCTAATGCACGGAATGCATTTGGTCGAGAGCCAGGCCTGTGTAATCAACTTCAGAAATTATGAAACAAGTTCAATGGTTCAATAAAAACTGGAATAGTGGCTAAATCCACCACAGAGAATTTAAAATAGCATTACCTAACCAAAGCAAGAAGGCGGTTAAAAGGATAAATGGAGAACTGTGAACAATTATACCTCCTAAGTAGACTGGTTTTGAAAAACATTTAATCTTTTATTTCCTGGGAAACCCTGTCTAAAAGATTTGGTTATGAAATGCTGGTCTACTTGTTTTAAACTTAAACTGAATAAAGAGCTGCTAACCTGACTGCAACTCCTTCGGTGGCTCTTCAGAAGTCTCTCAGTCAAATTTTGCTTCCATTTACAGACGGTGATGAGCGACGGCCATTTAATCGGCCCCAAGTCGGGAGCTTTGCTCTTCAAGGCCTCAACGCTGAGACGTTTGTGCAGCGGTCGTAAGGATTCAGTTTGAGGAGGGGAAAGAAGGTTGGGCACGCTTCCTCGGTGGAACTTCTCCCGAAAAAGGCCATTATTTGTCAACATGTAGCTCATGGTGTATGGCAGTTCGCCCAGCAAAGCTGGACAATGCGCAGACTTCCACAAAAGCCTCTGTCAAAGCATTTCGAAGGCACCCAATCAGCTTCACAACAGGGTCACCCTAACACCAATACAATGTACACATCCACAGCACAGTGGAGTCAAAAAAAAAAAAAAAAGATTATTGACTTTTCAGTGCTTTTGGCTAATAAACAAACTAATCCATTGATTCTTAAAAAAACTGAAAGTCGGTCAAATATCAGAAGCCAAATCCAGCAGCTTTGGATGTTAGGACGTTTAGAACTCCAGGCTTAGACAGGCGTTAACTCTTAAACAAATCATTGTGCTGCTCGAGAAGACAGCATGAAGTCTGTTCATCCTTGAATGAGTATTCCCTTCCATCGGGGGATGGCGTATGTGAGTGGAATGGCTGAGATGGATCCTTTTGGCCGTGTTCTGTGCAATGGTAGGCTAGGCTAACCGAAGTTTAGTTGGACTTTTTTCAGGGTTTGGTAGGGAGAAAAAAGTTCACAGAGAGTGACACAAACTCAATAAATCAGGGGGTGATGGGGTGGCAGAGGGAGGTAGATGAGATGAGATTAGCGAGGGGCAGCACTGAGATGCAAATCACATGGGGGTATAATTAAAGCCTAGGGGAACATCAGTCCACTGAGTGCCCATTGCCAGATTACAGCCAATCAATAATGGAGCCGACAAACACAAATCCATACACAGTGATGTTTATCAGTCGCAGACACGAGCAAAACTTAAATTCACCACACTGGGAATGCCACAGCAGGCTTAAATGTGCATTACAGGATTATGAGTGTGAAAGGAAAATTAAACGCAAAAACAGCAATTAACCATGTCCTGGGCTCCATGCTGCCAAATCAGACAAATAGGGATGATGGGAGATCCCAGAATAGACAGGTTAAATGTGTTATTTCTCTGATTACAGCACAAAATGTTGCTTAATGAGGACAAGCGGCTAATCAGGTTCGCAAAGAAAATGGTCTGACAGCTTCTTGATAATTATATCAATTGCAGCCTGGTCTGAAGGGGCGAAAAAGAAATGCAATGAGACATACAGCATATGATTCCATCAAGGGATGTGGCTGTGCTGTATACAAATCTACTGTAAATACTAGCATGCATATAGACAATTAATGTTTCTTCAACTTCAAGCTTTTATTTTATTTTTTATTAAGATTAAATATTATAGTTTTACCCTTGACTTAGATTTCAATCTTAAACTAGGAAAATGCATCATAAAAATGTCATTATTAGATGTTCCATAACGTGATAGTGGAAACAAAAAGTTAAACCATTTACCATGTTTGGAAATTATTTCAATTTTTCAAAAACTACAACTATACATCAGCATCCTTTCTATTACAGAATGACACTGAACATTATAAAGGTGCTGGAAATGATTCAATTTAAAAATACATAAGGAAGAAAATAAGTAAAAGAATTATTGGCTATTACTGGTGGACAAATAATAAACTGAGAGTGTGGAAAATGTTGTATTGTAAGAAGGTTTATTTTCTAACAGCTTACATGGACAAAAGTCTGTTCCTGAAGCAACAGCCTTTTACATGATGGTAGATATTATTTTTCTGATACTTCTATGTTTTTTTTCATGATTGTGTCAGACACTATGCTGCTGTGTTTTTTTTGACGTCTATGTTATAGGTGTGAATGTGTGTTGTCTGTTAAAATTTGTGTTTGTGTTGCATTAATAAGAAAGGGTTCGCTCTGAGACAGTTTGGTCAAAACTGCTCCTCTCACATTCATTGTGTGGTACTGGATTATCCAACCCCCTGTTCAGCTACAGAAAAAACAGCCCTGTCTCGCTGTGTCTTTCTGTCTGTCTCTCTTTCCCATTGGGTCAGTGGATAAAACTGGATAGGCAAGGATGAGGAACATGGATCGGGTTGCCCCGTGACTACCATACACAAAGATCAAGAAAGAAAAGCAGACCCTTAAACAAGGCACTCTAGATATGGGCCAACACTCATCTCAAAAACCTATCCTTACCCAGCTCTCTCCCTCTGTGTTTATATCCACCCTGCTCTGCGTATCAACAGTATGACATTTTGTAATCCATAACTCAAACTCCCCCCATCTGTTACCTTCAGCCGAGAGCTCCATCTATTATACATAAGTTTTAACCTGCACATCTTGTAAGGCCTCCTAGAGAGATCCAGACAGAGGGAGAGAAGCCATGAAGTGATAGAAGAACAGATCAAATACAAATATTATTGTGTATAAGAGACAAAGGGTGGAAAGAAAATGAAGAGATCTGAAATAGGAGACATGATGTCTGAGCAAAGACATACATCAGCTCATATAGTTCCAGTGGCTCAGTGGTAGAGAACTGTGTTTGCAGCGCAAAAGGTTGTGGGTTAAATTCCCAGGAAACACACATACGTACTGTAAAAAAAAAAAATAAATAAAATACTGAATGCACTGTAAGTCGCTTTGGATAAACTGAGAGTGCTGAGCGCTGATCA